>NW_024058542.1:0-52599 GCF_016432855.1 Salvelinus namaycush
CTCCTCTCCCAGGGTGTGTGGACACTAAGCATCTCTTCTACTGTAACGTTTGACCTCTCCTCTCCCAGGGTGTGTGGACACTAAAGCATCTCTTCTACTGTAACATTTGACCTCTCCTCTCCCCTCCCAGGGTGTGTGGACACTAAAGCATCTCTTCTACTGTAACGTTTGACCTCTCCTCTCCCAGGGTGTGTGGACACTAAAGCATCTCTTCTACTGTAACGTTTGACCTCTCCTCTCCCAGGGTGTGTGGACACTAAAGCATCTCTTCTACTGTAACATTTGACCCTCTCCTCTCCCCTCCCAGGGTGTGTGGACACTAAAGCATCTCTTCTACTGTAACGTTTGACCTCTCCTCTCCCAGGGTGTGTGGACACTAAAGCATCTCTTCTACTGTAACATTTGACCTCTCCTCTCCCAGGGTGTGTGGACACTAAAGCATCTCTTCTACTGTAACATTTGACCTCTCCTCTCCCAGGGTGTGTGGACACTAAAGCATCTCTTCTACTGTAACATTTGACCTCTCCTCTCCCAGGGTGTGTGGACACTAAAGCATCTCTTCTACTGTAACATTTGACCTCTCCTCCTCTCCCAGGGTGTGTGGACACTAAAGCATCTCTTCTACTGTAACGTTTGACCTCTCCTCTCCCAGGGTGTGTGGACACTAAAGCATCTCTTCTACTGTAACGTTTGACCTCTCCTCTCCCAGGGTGTGTGGACACTAAAGCATCTCTTCTACTGTAACATTTGACCTCTCCTCTCCCAGGGTGTGTGGACACTAAGCATCTCTTCTACTGTAACATTTGACCTCTCCTCTCCCAGGGTGTGTGGACACTAAAGCATCTCTTCTACTGTAACATTTGACCTCTCCTCCTCTCCCAGGGTGTGTGGACACTAAAGCATCTCTTCTACTGTAACGTTTGACCTCTCCTCTCCCAGGGTGTGTGGACACTAAAGCATCTCTTCTACTGTAACGTTTGACCTCTCCTCTCCAGGGTGTGTGGACACTAAAGCATCTCTTCTACTGTAACATTTGACCTCTCCTCTCCCAGGGTGTGTGGACACTAAAGCATCTCTTCTACTGTAACGTTTGACCTCTCCTCTCCCAGGGTGTGTGGACACTAAAGCATCTCTTCTACTGTAACATTTGACCTCTCCTCTCCTCTCCCAGGGTGTGTGGACACTAAAGCATCTCTTCTACTGTAACATTTGACCTCTCCTCTCCCCTCCCAGGGTGTGTGGACACTAAAGCATCTCTTCTACTGTAACATTTGACCTCTCCTCTCCCCTCCCAGGGTGTGTGGACACTAAAGCATCTCTTCTACTGTAACATTTGACCTCTCCTCTCCCAGGGTGTGTGGACACTAAAGCATCTCTTCTACTGTAACATTTGACCTCTCCTCTCCCAGGGTGTGTGGACACTAAAGCATCTCTTCTACTGTAACATTTGACCTCTCCTCTCCCAGGGTGTGTGGACACTAAAGCATCTCTTCTACTGTAACATTTGACCTCTCCTCTCCCAGGGTGTGTGGACACTAAAGCATCTCTTCTACTGTAACATTTGACCCCTCCTCTCCCAGGGTGTGTGGACACTAAAGCATCTCTTCTACTGTAACGTTTGCCCTCTCCTCTCCCAGGGTGTGTGGACACTAAAGCATCTCTTCTACTGTAACATTTGACCTCTCCTCTCCCAGGGTGTGTGGACACTAAAGCATCTCTTCTACTGTAACATTAGACCTCTCCTCTCCCAGGGTGTGTGGACACTAAAGCATCTCTTCTACTGTAACATTTGACCTCTCCTCTCCCAGGGTGTGTGGACACTAAAGCATCTCTTCTACTGTAACGTTTGACCTCTCCTCTCCCAGGGTGTGTGGACACTAAAGCATCTCTTCTACTGTAACATTTGACCCCTCCTCTCCCAGGGTGTGTGGACACTAAAGCATCTCTTCTACTGTAACATTTGACCTCTCCTCTCCCAGGGTGTGTGGACACTAAAGCATCTCTTCTACTGTAACATTTGACCCCTCCTCTCCCAGGGTGTGTGGACACTAAAGCATCTCTTCTACTGTAACATTTGACCTCTCCTCTCCCCTCCCAGGGTGTGTGGACACTAAAGCATCTCTTCTACTGTAACATTAGACCTCTCCCCTCCCAGGGTGTGTGGACACTAAAGCATCTCTTCTACTGTAACATTTGACCCCTCCTCTCCCAGGGTGTGTGGACACTAAAGCATCTCTTCTACTGTAACATTTGACCCCTCCTCTCCCAGGGTGTGTGGACACTAAAGCATCTCTTCTACTGTAACATTTGACCTCTCCTCTCCCAGGGTGTGTGGACACTAAAGCATCTCTTCTACTGTAACATTTGACCTCTCCTCTCCCAGGGTGTGTGGACACTAAAGCATCTCTTCTATTGTAACATTTGACCTCTCCTCTCCCAGGGTGTGTGGACACTAAAGCATCTCTTCTACTGTAACATTTGACCTCTCCTCTCCTCTCCCAGGGTGTGTGGACACTAAAGCATCTCTTCTACTGTAACATTTGACCTCTCCTCTCCCAGGGTGTGTGGACACTAAAGCATCTCTTCTACTGTAACATTTGACCTCTCCTCTCCTCTCCCAGGGTGTGTGGACACTAAAGCATCTCTTCTACTGTAACATTAGACCTCTCCTCTCCCAGGGTGTGTGGACACTAAAGCATCTCTTCTACTGTAACATTTGACCTCTCCTCTCCCAGGGTGTGTGGGACACTAAAGCATCTCTTCTACTGTAACATTTGACCCCTCCTCTCCCAGGGTGTGTGGACACTAAAGCATCTCTTCTACTGTAACATTTGACCTCTCCTCTCCCAGGGTGTGTGGACACTAAAGCATCTCTTCTACTGTAACGTTTGACCTCTCCTCTCCCAGGGTGTGTGGACACTAAAGCATCTCTTCTACTGTAACATTTGACCTCTCCTCTCCCAGGGTGTGTGGACACTAAAGCATCTCTTCTACTGTAACATTTGACCTCTCCTCTCCCAGGGTGTGTGGACACTAAAGCATCTCTTCTACTGTAACATTTGACCTCTCCTCTCCCAGGGTGTGTGGACACTAAAGCATCTCTTCTACTGTAACATTTGACCCCTCCTCTCCCAGGGTGTGTGGACACTAAAGCATCTCTTCTACTGTAACGTTTGCCCTCTCCCCTCCCAGGGTGTGTGGACACTAAAGCATCTCTTCTACTGTAACATTTGACCTCTCCTCTCCCAGGGTGTGTGGACACTAAAGCATCTCTTCTACTGTAACATTTGACCCCTCCTCTCCCAGGGTGTGTGGACACTAAAGCATCTCTTCTACTGTAACATTTGACCTCTCCTCTCCTCTCCCAGGGTGTGTGGACACTAAAGCATCTCTTCTACTGTAACATTTGACCTCTCCTCTCCCAGGGTGTGTGGACACTAAAGCATCTCTTCTACTGTAACATTTGACCTCTCCTCTCCCAGGGTGTGTGGACACTAAAGCATCTCTTCTACTGTAACATTTGACCTCTCCTCTCCCAGGGTGTGTGGACACTAAAGCATCTCTTCTACTGTAACATTTGACCCCTCCTCTCCCAGGGTGTGTGGACACTAAAGCATCTCTTCTACTGTAACGTTTGCCCTCTCCCCTCCCAGGGTGTGTGGACACTAAAGCATCTCTTCTACTGTAACATTTGACCTCTCCTCTCCCAGGGTGTGTGGACACTAAAGCATCTCTTCTACTGTAACATTTGACCCCTCCTCTCCCAGGGTGTGTGGACACTAAAGCATCTCTTCTACTGTAACATTTGACCTCTCCTCTCCCAGGGTGTGTGGACACTAAAGCATCTCTTCTACTGTAACGTTTGCCCTCTCCCCTCCCAGGGTGTGTGGACACTAAAGCATCTCTTCTACTGTAACATTTGACCTCTCCTCTCTCAGGGTGTGTGGACACTAAAGCATCTCTTCTACTGTAACATTTGACCTCTCCTCTCCCAGGGTGTGTGGACACTAAAGCATCTCTTCTACTGTAACATTTGACCTCTCCTCTCCCAGGGTGTGTGGACACTAAAGCATGTCTTCTACTGTAACATTTGACCTCTCCTCTCCCAGGGTGTGTGGACACTAAAGCATCTCTTCTACTGTAACATTAGACCTCTCCTCTCCCAGGGTGTGTGGACACTAAAGCATCTCTTCTACTGTAACATTTGACCTCTCCTCTCCTCTCCCAGGGTGTGTGGACACTAAAGCATCTCTTCTACTGTAATATTTGACCTCTCCTCTCCTCTCCCAGGGTGTGTGGACACTAAAGCATCTCTTCTACTGTAACATTTGACCTCTCCTCTCCCAGGGTGTGTGGACACTAAAGCATCTCTTCTACTGTAACATTTGACCCCTCCTCTCCCAGGGTGTGTGGACACTAAAGCATCTCTTCTACTGTAACATTTGACCTCTCCCCTCCCAGGGTGTGTGGACACTAAAGCATCTCTTCTACTGTAACATTTGACCCCTCCTCTCCCAGGGTGTGTGGACACTAAAGCATCTCTTCTACTGTAACATTTGACCTCTCCTCTCCCAGGGTGTGTGGACACTAAAGCATCTCTTCTATTGTAACATTTGACCTCTCCTCTCCCAGGGTGTGTGGACACTAAAGCATCTCTTCTACTGTAACATTTGACCTCTCCTCTCCTCTCCCAGGGTGTGTGGACACTAAAGCATCTCTTCTACTGTAACGTTTGACCTCTCCTCTCCCAGGGTGTGTGGACACTAAAGCATCTCTTCTACTGTAACATTTGACCTCTCCTCTCCTCTCCCAGGGTGTGTGGACACTAAAGCATCTCTTCTACTGTAACATTTGACCTCTCCTCTCCTCTCCCAGGGTGTGTGGACACTAAAGCATCTCTTCTACTGTAACATTTGACCTCTCCTCTCCTCTCCCAGGGTGTGTGGACACTAAAGCATCTCTTCTATTGTAACATTTGACCCCTCCTCTCCCAGGGTGTGTGGACACTAAAGCATCTCTTCTACTGTAACATTTGACCTCTCCTCTCCTCTCCCAGGGTGTGTGGACACTAAAGCATCTCTTCTACTGTAACATTTGACCTCTCCTCTCCCAGGGTGTGTGGACACTAAAGCATCTCTTCTACTGTAACATTTGACCTCTCCTCTCCCAGGGTGTGTGGACACTAAAGCATCTCTTCTACTGTAACATTTGACCTCTCCTCTCCCAGGGTGTGTGGACACTAAAGCATCTCTTCTACTGTAACGTTTGACCTCTCCTCTCCCAGGGTGTGTGGACACTAAAGCATCTCTTCTACTGTAACATTTGACCTCTCCTCTCCCAGGGTGTGTGGACACTAAAGCATCTCTTCTACTGTAACATTTGACCTCTCCTCTCCCAGGGTGTGTGGAGCCCGCGTAAGATCCAGAACCCGGACTACTTTGAGGACCTGTCTCCGTTCCAGATGAGGTCATTCAGGGCCGTGGGGCTGGAGCTCTGGTCGATGACGTCAGAGATCTACTTCGATAACTTCATCATCACTTCCTATAAAGAGGTGGCCGATCGCTGGGCTGGAGACAGCTGGGGACTCAAGAAACTGGTGGCTAGTGCCAACGAGGTGTGTATGACACACACACACACTCAGCGTACATTTATACATACACACACAGATGGATATATATATAATACATACACATGTTGTATAAAAAGTTGGCTGATTGCTTGGCTGAAGACAGCTGGGTAGAAACTACTGGCTAGTGCCAAAGAGGTACACATACATACACACACACACACACACACGTAGATAGACTCAGCAAAAAAAGAAATGTCCCTTTTTCAGGATCCTGTCTTTCAAAGATAATTTGTAAAAATCCAAATAACTTCACAGATCTTCATTGTAAAGGGTTTAAACACTGTTTCCCATGCTTGTTCAATGAACCATAAACAATGAATGAACATGCACCTGTGGAACGGTAGTTAAGACACTAACAGCTTACAGACGGTAGGTAATTAAGGTCACAGTTATGAAAACTTAGGACAATAAAGAGGCATTTCTACTGACTCTGAAAAACACCAAAAGAAAGATGCCCAGGGTCCCTGCTCATCTTCCTGAACGTCCCTTAGGCATGCTGCAAGGAGGCATGAGGACTGCAGATGTGGACAGGGCAATAAATTGCAATGTTCGTACTGTGAGACGCCTAAGACAGCGCTGCAGGGAGACAGGACGGACAGCTGATCATCCTCGCAGTGGCAGACCACGTGTAACAACACCTGCACAGGATCGGTACATCCCAACATCACATCTGCGGGACAGGTACAGGATGGCAACAGCAACTGTCCGAGTTACACCAGGAATGCACAATCCCTCCATCAGTGCTCAGACTGTCCTCAATAGGCTGAGAGAGGCTGGACTGAGGGCTTGTAGGCCTGTTGTAAGGCAGGTCCTCACCAGACATCACCGGCAACAACGTCGCATATGGGAACAAACCCACCGTCGCTGGACCAGACAGGACTGGCAAAAACTGCTCTTCACTGATGAGTCGCGGTTTTGTCTCACCAGGGGTAGTCGGATTCGCGTTTATCGTCGAAGGAATGAGCGTTACACCGAGGCCTGTACCTTGGAGCGGGATCGATTTGGAGGTGGAGGGTCCGTCATGGTCTGGGGCGGTGTGTCACAGCATCATCGGACTGAGCTTGTTGTCATTGCAGGCAATTTCAACCCTGTGCGTTACAGGGAAGACACCCTCCTCCCTCATGTGGTACCCTTCCTGCAGGCTCATCCTGACATGACCCTCCAGCATGACAATGACACCAGCCATATTGTTCGTTCTGTCCGTGATTTCCTGCAAGACAGGAATGTCAGTGTTCTGCCATGGCCAGCGAAGAGCCCGGATCTCAATCCCATTGAGCACGTCTGGGATCGGGGGGTGAGGGCTATGGCTGTTCCCCCCAGAAATGTCTGGGAATTTGCAGGTGCCTTGGTGGAAGAGTGGGGTAACATCTCACAGCAAGAACCGGCAAGTCTGGTGCAGTCCATGAGGAGGAGACGAGGCTGGTGGCCACACCAGATACTGACTGTTACTTTTGATTTTGACCCCCCCTTTGTTCAGGGACACATTATTCCATTTCTGTTAGTCACATATCTGTGGAACTTATTCAGTTTAAGTCTCAGTTGTTGAATCTTATGTTCATACAAATATTTAAGTTTAAGTTTGCTAAAAACTTTCTATATATTTCCTCATTGAATGTTCATTCACATTCACACAGTTATATTTGCTTAATACCCCCCCCCCCCTCCAGCCGGGTGTGTTTTCCCAGTTGACCATGGCAGCAGAGGAGAGACCGTGGCTCTGGGTGGTCTACATACTGACTGTTGGTCTGCCCGTAGGACTGACTGTGTTATTCTGCTGGCCCAAGGTAACACACCAACACCACGGACTTGTTACTCACACAGTGGTGTTTCCTGCTCTGTCTGTTTGATATTCTATTCATCTTGTTGTCATTTTCACTATACAGAACCAATCAACACTCCTATATCTTTTGTTCTTTGCCATTTAAGAGGGTATTTATCGATCTAACCACCAGCTCATTGTCTGACTCTCTCTCTCTTTCCTACAGAAATCAGATGATGACTATGTGTACAAGAAGGTGGACCCGCCTAAACCCGATGTAGAAGAGGAGGAGGAAGATGAGGATGAAGATGAGGAGGAGGAAGAAGAGGAGAAGGGAGACCAAGCAGCTGAGGCCAAAGCTACTGAGAGTCCAAAACCTGCAGGTCAGAGAGAAGACATGAGATCTCGCTCGCCTTCTCTCCTTCCCGCTCTTTCTCCCTCTTTCCCTCTCTCTCCCTCTTCCTCCCCCTCTCTCTCTCCCTCCCCCTCTCTCTCTCCCTCTTCCCCCCCTCTCGCTCTCCCCCCCTCTCTCTTCCCCCTCTCTCTCTCCCTCCCCCTCTCTCTCTCCCTCTTCCTCCCCCTCTCTTCCTCCCCCTCTCTCTCTCCCTCTTCCTCCCCCTCTCTTCCTCCCCCTCTCTTCCTCCCCCTCTCTCTCCTCACTTGTTCTCTCCCATATTTCTTCTCCTTTCCTTAGTTAATATTTCCTCTCATTGTCCTTTTCTCTTTCAGAAGTGAAGAAAGAGAAGGCGGAGGAGGAGAGTGGGGCAGCTGGAGGGGACAGCGTAGAAGATGAAGAAGACGATGAGGAGGAGGAGGAGGATGAAGGAGAGGAGGAAGAAGAGACCAAGTCCAATGAGGCAGCATCGGATGATGTCGGTGCTGAGGTACTCTTTTAGTTGTCTGAAAGATCAAAACGTCCTCTACAATACTCAGTTCACACATTTGACACTCTGAAACTCTGGCTTCACCCTAATTATCTCTCCTTCCTCCCAAAGTGTGCACTTGTTCACTTCCCTTCACTGAAATGACTGGTGGAAGAAATATGGTGGAAACTTCCACGAGAACATGCCTCCACCAATCCAATGCTTCTAGATTTGTGGGAAGTAGTGAACAAGTGCACACTTCAGGAGAAAGTAGACATTGGGACACCTTGTCTTTCATTCATCCCTTCTTTTTCATCCCTCGTTTCCAAGCAGAAGAAGGAGGCGGACGAGGGGGGCCACAGCGTTGGCGACGGACACAAACAGGCCGTGAGGAAGAGGAGGGTACGGAAAGACTGATGAAGACCAACGACAACAAATGAAGCCTTCTCTCTCTCTCTCCTCTCTCTCTCTCATCTCTGCATGCCCTCTGGTGGTCCTAGTGACCAAGATACTACCCCTCCTCCATCAGTCGAATGACAACCATCCCCCTTTCCTTCTTATCTTCCTTTGTTCTCTCTATCCGTTAAGCCTCTAAGGCCATCAAGGCTACCCTGACCCCCCCCAACCCTCCTTTCTTCCAAAATGAATACTATGCCCCCCCATCTTCTTCCTCCTTCCCCCATCTTCATCAGCTGCAACTTTCTAACCCCCCCCCTCCCAACTCACCCCCCCTCCCAACTCACCCCCCCTCCCAACCACCCCTGCCCTCCCAACTCACCCCTCCCAACTCACCCCCCCTCCCAACCACCCCTGCCCTCCCAACTCTGCCCTCCCAACTCACCCCCCCCTCCCAACCACCCCTGCCCTCCCAACTCACCCCCCCTCCCAACCACCCCTGCCCTCCCAACTCACCCCCCCTCTCCAGCTTCCAGTCTTCCTGACTATAGTTCCTAGTTCTGGTTTATTGTTGACATTTGTTAAGCTTCAGAAGTATTTTTTTATTCAAACTAAAGTTAAAAGGCAGCTCTCTCTGGCTTGTGTCTCAAATGACACCCTATTCCCTGAAATAGCGCTTTAGTCAAAGTAGTGCACTACATGGGGGGGAATATGGTGTTAAAAAGTAGTGCACTACATGGGGGGGAATATGGTGTTAAAAAGTAGTGCACTACATCGGGGGGGAATATGGTGTTAAAAAGTAGTGCACTACATAGGGAATAGGCTGGTCAATAGAGAGTGAAGACGTCTATAGCCATGTTACTGTATTGCTGCTGTGTGACTGAAGTTGCCATGTTTCTCCAGCCTGGTCTCAGATCTGGTTGTAGTTGCCATGTTTCTCCAGCCTGGTCTCAGATCTGGTTGTAGTTGCCATGTTTCTCCAGCCTGGTCTCAGATCTGGTTGTAGTTGCCATGTTTCTCCAGCCTGGTCTCAGATCTGGTTGTAGTTGCCATGTTTCTCCAGCCTGGTCTCAGATCTGGTTGTAGTTGCCATGTTTCTCCAGCCTGGTCTCAGATCTGGTTGTAGTTGCCATGTTTCTCCAGCCTGGTCTCAGATCTGGTTGTAGTTGGAGTCAATTCCTCTGACTATTATTGTGACAATATTTGGCTCTAAAATACAAACTGTGCATCCCAAAATGCACCCTGTTCCTGTTACATTGAACTACCCCATGGACCCTGGTCTAAAGTAGTGCACTATATAGGGTGCCTCTAGTCAAAAGTAGTGCACTATATAGGGAATAGGGTGCCATTTGGGACGTAGATCTACAGATCTGGGACCAGTCTTAAAGTTTTACTACAGAGACAGAAGGATATTTTAAGACAATAAGGCGCCTTACGTCAGGTTGAATGTTAGACATCTACTTTAGATTGATAGTGTTTGTTTTTCATTAATTAACTTATAAAAGGAAGTTCATAATATAATATGTCAGTTTGTGTTATTTTGTTTTTTACTAAATTATATGGATTTAAAACTGAGGATTGAAAATCGGCACTGATATATAAAAAAAATTCTAATCTATTTATTCTCGTTTGAAACTTCTCCCTCTTGTTCATTTTTCGGCTAAATTTAAAACATAAGAAAATATTACAATGCTGTTTTTTCTTGAGTGAATTGAAATTTTAGGATGTTAAAAAATATATATATATAATAATTTGTAGTTAGTTTTATCACTGTTTTGCTTATTGTGAGCCTACGTCAGAACAAACAACGTGTTTGGTCAAAGTCGGCATGAAACCCTCTGTTCTCCACCCGAGGGAGCTGGGTATTCCGGAACATCCAAACTCCGGTTCCGGAATGAATTATAAACAATTCCGTCTTGTATGGAAAGAGATGTGCATTTGTTTGTTCTGTTTTCTCCAGCTTTTTCTAGTAAATGTTTTATGTTCTTGTACAACCAGGCATATTTCCCTGTTTTCAATAAGTTGCAAATTGTACATTGCTCTTGGAAAATTAAATATTTCGTACAATAAGTCGTAGTAGTTAGTAGTTGTTGTACTTGTTGTAAGCCTGGTCCCAGATCTGTTTGTGGTCTTGCCAACCCCATTTCTGTCATTGTCAAGGACTTGGTATAACACACTCAAACAGACTGGCTCTCAGGCTAACTTGTCATTGTACTGTTTCCATGAGAAGTGCCGAGTCATTGTATGATTAACTATGACTAGTGTTGTACTAGGCTGCTCCGCTCTTGGGGGCAGACAGACTTCACCCAAGGAGTTGTCTGAAGTGTGGCCTTGAAAGGGAACATCACCTTCTGGATCGGAACAGAGCATTCTTGGCTTGCCTGGGTTGTACTGGAACAGGGTCTGCTGTCTAGAGAACCTATAGAAACTCATCAAGATCTCACCTCACTTGTCAACAGGTCTTATATCCTTCTCTTGTCTGCTTTTTAATTATATCCTTTCCTACTTCCTTGTCTCCTTCACTCCTTTCCATTGATAGAGTTACACTCCCGACTCGTACAAAAGCATAAGAAGTATATTTTTTTATTAAAACAAAAGTGTTAAAAGGCAACATAGAATCTCTAAACTTCTACACACCAGGCAGTTAGTTCCATAGGATGTGTGTAGACATTATCAACATGCCTGAAGGAAAAACTAAGTTCACTGTCCCAAATGGCACTCTGTTCCCTATATAGTGGACTACTTATGATCAGGGCCCTAAAGGCCCAAAGTAGTGCACTATATAGGGAACATGGTGCCATTTGGGACTAACAAGAGTCAAGAGCATACAATATAATACCATTTAACATAATTAAAAATAAATAACATGATGCATTGAAGTGCAGTGGAATCATCTCCAATATTCCCTCATCTTTTCCTTTAGCACCTGGAACCCATAGAATGGTTCTCTGATAGAACCACTCGCTCTGATCTCTGTACAATTGAGTGTTGTGATTCTTCCTGATTTTAATTAGGAATTTCATCCTCTATTCAAATAGAATGGAAATTGACCTAGCCAAAAGCCTAACTGTCCATGTTATCCTGATCACGGCTCTCTCTACTATAACCAGCCTAGGAGAGAGCACAGCCATGCTTCCACAGGCCATTACCCAAAGCAGGAATAACAACCTTCCTTATCAGCAGATCTGTGTTAATGCACTGACGGAACCTTCCGGAGTGTTCTACAGCCTGAGTGTTCTAATCAATACCACTCAAGGCTCTTAACTGTAAAAAGCAGAGTTCTCTCTCTTCTGTCCTCCCTCACTCCCTCCATCCTCCTCTACCATCATAGGTAAAGGAGGCCGTCTCACCCTGTAGTGTAACTTGACCCTAGTCAAGGGTTGTATTTGTCATGTTCAGTAAAGGAGGCCGTCTCACCCTGTAGTGTAACTTGACCCTAGTCAAGGGTTGTATTTGTCATGTTCAGTAAAGGAGGCCGTCTCACCCTGTAGTGTAACTTGACCCTAGTCAAGGGTTGTATTTGTCATGTTCAGAATAACACTTGTTTACTGTGCTTTTCCCCTACTGACCACACGGCACGGTGACGATATGAATTAGGAACCCCGTTCCTAGTGGAATGAGTAGCATACCAGTGACGACAACACACATCGGAGGAGTATATTAGTAGTACTGCTTAAAAATACGTCTTACAGAATCATACTTCATCATGTTTGTGTCCATCAATAAGTGGTGGAAATTAACAATTAAAAAAACAGACACTTGGTAACCTTTTGACCAATCAGATGAGATGATGGAATGTGTTAATATAATATTATTGAATTACATTGACATGTCATTCAATATGTTTGATTCATATTTGGGGCCAGGAGTTTGGCCATATTCATATACAACAAGTCCCGTTTCCTTCCAGATCCAACCAGTCATCAAAATAAAGGTCTGATGTCATAACTCATTAGAGATGCAGTTGACATGACAACACAAAACAGTATTATAAGATGAATTATAAAACAGTTAAATCATGTCTGGGGTTTTATGTTAGGAGGGTAAAAAGAGAATGTAAACTGGACTCTTAGGGGTGGGGTTGGGGGTGTGGTTAGAGTGTTGGGAGGATTCGGGGGTCTGGAATTAGAAGTTGCCCCTAACCACAGATCTAGGATCAGACTACCTTACATAGTACACTACTTTTAAGCAGAGCTCATGGCATCCTATTCCCTACATGGTACACTACTTTTAAGCAGAGCTCATGGCATCCTATTCCCTACATGGTACACTACTTTTAAGCAGAGCTCATGGCATCCTATTCCCTACATGGTACACTACTTTTAAGCAGAGCTCATGGCATCCTATTCCCTACATGGTACACTACTTTTAAGCAGAGCTCATGGCATCCTATTCCCTACATAGTATACTACTTTTAACCAGAGCTCATGGCATCCTGTACACTACTTTTAACTAGAGCTCATGGCATCCTATTCCCTACATAGTATACTACTTTTAACCAGAGCTCATGGCATCCTGTACACTACTTTTAACTAGAGCTCATGGAATCCTATTCCCTACATAGTACACTACTTTTAACCAGAGCTCATGACATCCTATTCCCTACATAGTGCACTACTTAGGAAATAATCTGCCATTTGGAACACGTCCATATCCGTCCCTAGAACTGTGGTTACAAACAGCTTCTACCTCCTCTGCTGTCATTTGGGAGAGATGTTGCAGGTAGCCTGAGTGCCAGTCTGTTTGTGCTATCATGCCTACGGTTTGTGTCATCCCAAACATGGAGATGGCACAAACAGATCTGCTACCAGGCTGTTGTAGGTGGTCTCACTCCTCTTGGTCGTCGTGGGTTACTTCCGTTTGCTCTTGTTGTCGGTGGTTTGGAACACGCTGGAGGCCGACATGAGGTTCTCGATGTACTGGCCTAGAACCTGGTTCTCCGACTTCAACTTCAGGTTCTCCTCTTTGACCGCATCCACACGTGCTGACAGGTCTGGAACAACAGAGGTACGGAACTTAGAACTAGACAGACCAGTGTTTCCCCTAGATAAAGGCTGGGTGCATCAGAGTTTGGCAGGGGAGGCCACCCCGCCTAAGTAATTAATGACAGATGAAACGCCGATACAGAAACAGAAGCCTCCTGATAGCTTATTCCACATCACTGCCAAATACTCCTCCCTCCCAGACTAGACAATGTTTTAGCTTATTCCACATCACTGCCAAATACTCCTCCCTCCCAGACTAGACAATGTTTTAGCTTATTCCACATCACTGCCAAATACTCCTCCCTCCCAGACTAGACAATGTTTTAGCTTATTCCACATCACTGCCAAATACTCCTCCCTCCCAGACTAGACAATGTTTTAGCTTATTCCACATCACTGCCAAATACTCCTCCCTCCCAGACTAGACAATGTTTTATCTTATTCCACATCACTGCCAAATACTCCCCCCTCCCTCCCAGACTAGACAATGTTTTAGCTTATTCCACATCACTGCCAAATACTCCTCCCTCCCAGACTAGACAATGTTTTAGCTTATTCCACATCACTGCCAAATACTCCTCCCTCTCTCCCAGACTAGACAATGTTTTAGCTTATTCCACATCACTGCCAAATACTCCTCCCTCTCTCCCAGACTAGACAATGTTTTAGCTTATTCCACATCACTGCCAAATACTCCTCTCTCCCAGACTAGACAATGTTTTAGCTTATTCCACATCACTGCCAAATACTCCTCTCTCCCAGACTAGACAATGTTTTAGCTTATTCCACATCACTGCCAAATACTCCTCCCTCCCAGACTAGACTGAGTGTTTTAGCTTATTCCACATCACTGCCAAATACTCCTCCCTCCCAGACTAGACAATGTTTTAGCTTATTCCACATCAATGCCAAATACTCCTCCCTGCTAGACTAGACAATGTTTTAGCTTATTCCACATCAATGCCAAATACTCCTCCCTGCCAGACTAGACAATGTTTTAGCTTATTCCACATCACTGCCAAATACTCCTCCCTGCCAGACAATGTTTTAGCTTATTCCACATCAATGCCAAATACTCCTCCCTCCCAGACTAGACAATGTTTTAGCTTATTCCACATCACTGCCAAATACTCCTCCCTGCCAGACTAGACAATGTTTTAGCTTATTCCACATCAATGCCAAATACTCCTCCCTCCCAGACTAGACAATGTTTTAGCTTATTCCACATCACTGCCAAATACTCCTCCCTGCCAGACTAGACAATGTTTTAGCTTATTCCACATCACTGCCAAATACTCCTCCCTGCCAGACGTGACTGAATGTTTAGCAGCACCAGACTGCTGTATTAAGGTACATTTAAACACATCCCAAATGGAACCCTATTCCCTACACAGTGCACTACTTTTGACCAGGGCCCATAGGGAATAGGGTGCCAGTTTGGACAAACCCTTAAATCCATCTGAGTCAGGAAGGGAGTAGCTGTATTAGCCTCACAGAGAGGATGAGAGGGTGGCTCGGTCAGGGTAACACCCCCCCACCACTCTCCACACTAAACCGTTGGAGATAGAGTGGACGGATACGATCGGAGACCCATTTAGGAGCTCCATTAACACAACTGGAGCGCCACTGATAACCTCACTGACAGAGAGGAGATACACAGTGGAAGGTGTGTTCATGTAACAGAGAGAGATGTGTTACCCTCCACTGTGTAACAGAGATGTGTTACCTTCCACTGTAACAGAGAGAGATGTGTTACCCTCCACTGTAACAGAGAGAGATGTGTTACCCTCCACTGTGTAACAGAGATGTGTAACCTTCCACTGTGTAACAGAGAGAGATGTGTTACCTTCCACTGTAACAGAGAGAGATGTGTTACCCTCCACTGTGTAACAGAGATGTGTAACCTTCCACTGTGTAACAGAGAGATGTGTTACCTTCCACTGTAACAGAGAGAGATGTGTTACCCTCCACTGTAACAGAGAGAGATGTGTTACCCTCCACTGTGTAACAGAGATGTGTTACCTTCCACTGTCTAACAGAGATGTGTTACCTTCCACTGTCTAACAGAGATGTGTTACCCTCTAATGTATAACAGAGATGTGTTACCCTCCACTGTATAACAGAGATGTGTTACCCTCCAGTGTGTAACAGAGATGTGTTACCTTCCACTGTGTAACAGAGATGTGTTACCTTCCAGTGTGTAACAGAGATACACCCTCCACTGTGTAACAGAGATGTGTTACCTTCCACTGTGTAACAGAGAGAGGTGTGTGTAACAGAGAGGTGTGTGTTACCTTCCAGTGTGTGTTGTAGCTCCAGCACCTGGTTGATAAGCCTCGTCTTCTCCTCCATCTCTACCTGGTTCTCCATGTCTCCTGACAAACACAACAAACACTATATTACTGAACACAAACTATATTACTGAACACACACTATATTACTGAACACAAACTATATTACTGAACACACACTATATTACTGAACACACACTATATTACTAAACACACACTATATTACTAAACACACACTATATTACTAAACACACACTATATTACTGAACACACACTATATTACTGAACACACACTATATTACTGAACACACACTATATTACACACAAACACACAGTATATTACTGAACACACATGTAAACAATCAGACGATACAGACCGACAGCATCAGACAGACTGAAAGACAGCATCAGACGATACAGACAGACAGCATCAGACAGACAGATAGACAGCGACTGACACAGCATCAGACAAGGCTCATCAACCAGGTGCTGGAGCTACAACACACACTGGAAGGTAACACACACCTCTCTGTTACACACACCTCTCTGTTACACACACCTCTCTGTTACACACACTGGACAGACAGCATCAGTCAGACAGACTGACTGACAGCATCAGACAGACAGACAGACAGCATCAGACAGACAGACTGACAGACAGCATCAGACTGACAGACTGACTGACAGACAGCATCAGACAGACAGACAGCATCAGACAGACAGACTGACAGACAGCATCAGACTGACAGACTGACTGACAGACAGCATCAGACAGACAGACAGACAGCATCAGACAGACTGACTGACAGACAGCATCAGACTGACAGACTGACTGACAGACAGCATCAGACAGACAGACAGCATCAGACAGACATACAGACAGCATCAGACAGACAGACAGCATCAGACAGACAGACAGCATCAGACAGACATACAGACAGCATCAGACAGACAGACAGCATCAGACAGACAGACTGACTGACAGCATCAGACAGCATCAGACAGACAGACAGACTGACAGCATCAGACAGACAGACAGCATCAGACAGACAGACAGACAGACTGACAGCATCAGACAGACAGACAGCATCAGACAGACACAACCAGAGGATGTGTTGTTGTTTGTGGCATCACCATCCATGTCGCAGTTCATGGTGAAGTCCTCGTTGTCCTGTTTGGTATGCAGGACTGCACTTCCTCTGTCCACTGTATGTAGACACACACACATATCAAGGTGAGCAAAAAATATAGTTAGCTACTATCATATGATTTTTGTTATACATTTTTATTTAACTAGGTAAGTCAGTTAAGAACAAATTATTATTTACAATGACGGCCTAACCCTAAGCAGGATGACGCTGGGCCAATTGTGCGCCGCCCTATGGGACTCCCAATCACGGCCGGTGTTGATACAGCCTGGAATCGAACGAGGGTCTGTAGTGACGCCTCTAGCACTGAGATGCAGTGCCTTAGGCAACTGCGCCACAAGGGTCCAAAACAACGTAACATGTGCGGGAAATGTCATTGCAGGAGCACTGCCATCTCATTCAAAGTGACCTCACTCATCTGGCTCGATCCAAAAAGCTGGGAGTCTCCAACTAACGGTCCCCAGTTAACTCCTCGACCTGTCTAACGGACTATTAATTCAAATGACGCGGATAAAGGTAGTTAGCTAGGTAAGTGAACAACAGTACTGTACGTTAGCTGGCTACCATCATCCAAATACCCAAACAAGAAGACAGAGGAAGCCATAACAGGCCAAGATGACAAGTGATGCTAGCTGGCTCTCTAGCTAACGTTACAGTAGCTAAACAGCAACACACCCAAGACCAGGCAGCTAGCTAGTAAGTTAGCATAGCGGCAAGCTAATGTTCGCCATCTAGCTGGTTCATACAATAAGCTAACATTTTACAGAAAAGCAAGAAAACTGAGAAAACGACTACTATAGCTAACTACCGGCTGTCAAATTAATAACTGCGATATTATGATGTTAGCTTGTGTACATAGCTAACTCGTAGTTAGTCACAATGCTTGTTACAGTAGCAAGTTAGACAGCTAAAATCTCAGAAATCTGTCATCCGTAGAATTGACGTGCGATTCTCAACAACTACAAGCCTAGCCACGTAGTATCGTTTATATTTCTGAAATCTCAGTCACTTACCCTTCGATATAATAACAATATTGTGTCAAAACCTTAGCCGGTTTGTGTGGATAACGTTATTAGCTGCTAAGACGACACTGCGGCTTCCCATGTATGACAGTCTGCGATGGGACGTCCTCACACACGTCCACATTGGCTGGGTGTAGGGATCGACGCGGCCGATAGGGGGAGCCCGCGCAATGCAAACAGCCACAGGTGGTAGCAAAATAACGACGACATTTATTGGGCCCCGTCCCGTAACAATATGCTTGTATGACCTCAATCCCTCCTCTTGTCTACTTGCTCCTTCCACTAGATGTAGACTAGTAGTCTGATGAAGGGAAAACGTGAAGGACATTTGATATCCGATAGGTGTGGCAGCACTGTGTGCGTCTGTATGTGTGCATTGATTGTGCAGGTTGTATCTGTTTGTGTGAGCACATGCATGCGTGAGTATTCCATTTAATTTGTATTCTGTTCTTCACTATAGTACAGCCTCAGACACCATAAACACACACACACACACACACACACACTGCAGCTCTGACAGTCTCTCGGTCACTCCCTTAGTAGTGAACTACACAGGCTAGCGGTGCAGCAACAGTTGGCAAGGCTAGACCAGCCGTAACACACACACCATATCACAGCCACCAGGATCAATGTGCTTGGTGACTCTCTGCTCTGTGCTCCAGTTTGAAGGGTTTATATGTCTCCTTCTGTCTGCAGCTAAGACTAACACAGGTGAGGCTGTTGCTTGGCCAACCCTACCCAGTCTGTACCTCCAGTCCTAGGGTTCTGTAGCTTATCCTTTTCTCAATAGGGGGTGCTGTTGGCACTTTGTAATAATTTCGTTCCCAAATTAAACTGCCTCGTACTCAATTCTTGCTCGTACAATATGCATATTATTATTACTATTGGATAGAAAACACTCTCTAGTTTCTAAAACCATTTGAATTATATCTGTGAGTAAAACAGAACTGGAGTTAGAGCAATTTTCCTATGAGGATGTGAGAATGCTGAATTCTGCTGGCTGTTCTGAGGTCGGTTTATTAATTTGCCTGTCTTCTATTGGTTGAGATGCACTGCATACGCCTTCCCCTGGATGTCAGCGAATAGTGAGAATTGAAATGGAGTTGCTGGGCAGATCTGAGAGCTTATAAATAGGCGGGCAACGTGGGGTTCCCCCTTTCTTCTCTTCGCCCTGACGCAAAAAGGACCTCTGGATATCGTTCTAGAAAGCTCCCGTTATAGCCCTTAGATATATCCGGCTCTGTTTTTATTCGATATAGGTGTTAAAGACATCATAATGTTGTTATTTTAAACCGAGTTATATCAGTTTATATCAGTATATTGCGATTTTCGGATATTTATTAGTGCTGCGTTTTAGTGAGTTGGACACGTCTTTGCCACATGGCTAATGTTTACTGCTAATTGCAACGTTGAAGACTACATTCTACAACCGAGCAACGATTCTTTTGGACAAAGGACAACTTGCCCAAGATTCTGATGGAAGCACATCAAAAAGTAAGAACTATTTATGATGGTAATTCGTTGTTCTGTTGAAAAATGTTAAACTCATATTCCGCCATTAATTTCGGTGCGGTCTCGCTTTAACGCACGCTGTATGTCGTAGTAACGTTAATTTTAAAAATCTAACACAGCGATTGCATTAAGAACTAATGTATCTTTCATTTGCTGTCCAACCTGTATTTTTTAGTCAAGTTTAGGATTAGTTACTGATTAGATTAGGTGCCTCTCCCAAGATTTCTCCCGACATATTGTTGGCAGCTTGGCTACTTTTCTCATTGTATAACCACGATTTGTGCCGCTAAATATGCACATTTTCGAACAAACTCTATATGTATTGTGTAATATGATGTTATAGGACTGTCATCTGAAGAAGTTTGAGAAGGTTAGTGAATTTTTTTTACAGTGTGTCTGTCTCTGTCTGTGTCTCTCTGGGGGAACGTGGTTTTACAGTGTGTCTGTCTCTGTCTGTGTCTCTCTGGGGAACGTGGCTTTACAGTGTGTCTGTCTCTGTCTGTCTCTCTGGGGGAACGTGGTTTTACAGTGTGTTTGTGTCTGTCTCTGTCTGTGTCTCTCTGGGGGAACGTGGTTTTACAGTGTGTTTGTGTCTGTCTCTGTCTGTGTCTCTCTGGGGGAACGTGGTTTTACAGTGTGTCTGTCTCTGTCTGTGTCTCTCTGGGGGAACGTGGTTTTACAGTATGTTTGTGTCTGTCTCTGTCTGTGTCTCTCTTCGGGAACGTGGCTTTACAGTGTGTCTGTCTCTGTCTGTGTCTCTCTGGGGGAACGTGTTTTTACAGTGTGTTTGTGTCTGTCTCTGTCTGTGTCTCTCTGGGGGAACGTGGCTTTACAGTGTGTCTGTCTCTGTCTCTGTCTGTGTCTCTCTGGGGGAACGTGGCTCTACAGTGTGTTTGTGTCTGTCTCTGTCTGTGTCTCTCTGGGGAACGTGGTTTTACAGTGTGTCTGTCTCTGTCTGTGTCTCTCTTCGGGAACGTGGCTTTACAGTGTGTCTGTGTCTGTCTGTGTCTCTCTGGGGGAACGTGGTTTTACAGTGTGTCTGTCTCTGTCTGTGTTTATAGCTGACCTGAATACAAATAAAAAGTCCACCCACAACCACACCTGAATCCTGCCTCACAAGAAAAACCTCACCGCTGTACTGCTTAAAAAGTACTTAACATCTGTGTGTGTGTGTGTGTGTGTGTGTGTGTGTGTGTGTGTGTGTGTATGGTTTCCTGGAAACAAGGGTGGCTCAACTTACCCCACTCTCTCCTATAGGTGTGTGTAGGTGAATGGACAGAGCTACTAGCTTTGCAATTAAATGTGAGTTTGTCTTACCTGTAGGTCTGTCATCGGCGAGGGAGATGTTAGTGAAACTCCCGTCCTCTTCTTCCAGCTCTGCTTCCATGACCGGACTGGAGTTTTCCCTGATTCACCCTTTTAGTTTATTTTTCTCTCTGGCCTCTGGTCTCTAGCCTAAACGTTCTTTTCTCCCTGTCGGCCTGTTTTTCCCTGCCTCACTCCTGCTTTCTGTCTCTCCTTATCGTTTGACTCTTTTCTCACAGTCCCTCTTTTTATACATTTGTTTTCTCAACCTGCTTTCTGTCTGTGTCACTCCCTTGCCTCTCCTTCACCCCTGTCTCTCTCTCTCTCTCTCTCTCTCTCTCTCTAGCTCTCTCTCTCTCTCTAGCTCTCTCTCTCTCTAGCTCTCTCTCTCTCTCTCTCTCTCTCTCTCTCTCTCTCTCTCTAGCTCTCTCTCTCTCTCTCTCTCTAGCTCTCTCTCTCTCTAGCTCTCTCTCTCTCTCTCTCT
Source organism: Salvelinus namaycush (assembly GCF_016432855.1). Lineage (NCBI taxonomy): Eukaryota > Metazoa > Chordata > Actinopteri > Salmoniformes > Salmonidae > Salvelinus > Salvelinus namaycush. The sequence goes on from NW_024058542.1 coordinate 21,395, forward strand.
CTCTCTCTCTCTCTCTCTCTCGCTCTCTCCCTCTCTCTCTCTCCCTCTCTTTCAGCGCCCCGCCCTCTAGATCACCTGTTCCCGTCAGGCGGCTGGCTCCCTCTCCTTCTGAATTATTTATGTTGTCACGGTTACCTGCCCAGATAACCTTGGTGACTGGACAGGCGGCAGGTGACACTAGTTTTGTCCTGGGAAGCAGTTGCTGATTGGCTCATAAAGGTTTCAAAGTTCAGGGAGGGTTATTTGTTGGTTGAAAAGAAAGACAAAACACTCAAGTGCCATAAACACACACACACACACACACACACACACACACACACACACACACACACACACACACACAGTCTTATACAGCTAACCTTGTGGGGACACACAATTAAGTCCCATTCAAAATCCTATTTTCCCTAAATAGCATTTGACCTCGTGGGGACTAACAAAATGTCCCCAGTTGGTCAAATGCTTGTTTACTATTTTTGTGGGGACTTCTGTTCTCCACAATAATAGTTAAACATGTCCACACACACACACACACACCTTTCCCCATGCTCACTTGGTCACACATTAACTAGAAAAGGGCACTAAGTACAGAGAGGTAAAGAGCCAGCAAACAGATGCATCCTCTCTCTCTCTCTCTCTCTCTCTCTCTCTCTCTCTCTCTCTCTCTCTCTCTCTCTCTCTCTCTCTCTCAATTCAATTCAATTCAATTCAATTTAAGGGCTTTATTGGCATGGGAAACATATGTTAAAACGGGATTGCAGCCATAAGAAATTAACGGGATCGATATGACAACAGCCAGTGAAAGTGCAGGGCGTAGGAAGCTGTAGGAAGTGAAAACTCATCCATATCTCGCTGTAATTTCATTGAGAACTTGGTTGAAAATCTGCCACCTCAGAAACAATTCAAACAGGAAGTGGAACTTCTCAGGTTTTTGCCTGCCATATGAGTTCTGTTATACTCACAGACATCATTCAAACCGTTTTGGAAACTTCAGAGTGTTTTCTATCCAATATGAATAATACTATGCATATATTAGCAACTGGGACTGAGGAGCAGGCAGTTTACTATGGGCACCTCTGGGCACCTTTCACCCAAGCTACTCAATACTGCCCCTGCAGCCATAAGAAGTTTAACATTGCCAAAGCAAGTGAAGTAGATAATTAACAAAAGTAAAATAAACAATAAAAATGAACAGTAAACATTAGACTCACAGAAGTTCCAGGAAAAAGGAACCTGCACACTGCTCCTGATAGTATCACTGATCTTTAATAAGCTTTACGTAAAGGAACCTGCACACTGCTCCTGATAGTATCACTGATCTTTAATAAGCTTTACGTATCGGCCTCGTGGCTTTTGTGAGTTTTTTAAAATTAGCACCCTTTTGTAGACCTAGCCCCACCCACATCCGTTCCACGCATCGAAAGGGGTTGGAGGTGAAGGAAAAACTAATACGTGCTACCAAATATAACAACATACATTTCATAAATATTCAAATAAAGTGTGTAAATAAGACGTATTAAACACATCTGTAAAACCACAATGAGGACATAGACCTACCGAGCAAGTTTTCATTAGTCATTGGGTACATCTTACGAAAAACATCAGAGTAATCTTAAATAGGGGCATAATTCATGTTCAAATTCACAACATAACATACATAGGCATTTCATCATTAAGTCCTTTTAGAAAATAATGTCTGGAGGATGAAAATCCAAAAACATTCTCTTTTACTCAGAGTATTATTCATGTCATCTCCCTTGTCTGATATCTTAACTTTCTCTATGCCACAACATCTAAAGGTAGAAATGTCATGCTTCAGGTCATTAAAATGTACTGTGACTGGATAATCCCTGTCGTTTCTCCTGATTGAACTTTTATGTTCACTAATTCTCTGTTTGAGAGAACGAGAGGTTTTACCTACATAGCACAGTCCACATGGACATTTAATCATGTAAATAACATGGGTGGTGGAACACGTAATAATGTCATTTATTTGGAACCGTTTTCCTGTGTGTGGGTGGTAGAAATATTCACACTTCATCATATTGTTGCACTGTGCGCATCCTCTGCATTTATAGCTACCATTTGGAAGAGGGCGTAAAGAGCCTGGCTGATTTTCTTTTGTGGCTGGCAGTTGACATGAACCAAATTATCGCGTAAATTGCGACCTCTTCTATACACAATAAGTGGTGGATTTGTAAATTCCACCGGCAAAACTGGGTCCGATGATAAAATATGCCAGTGTTTCTTGACCACACCTCCCACTTTTCGCGAGTTCAAAGTATATGTGGTTGTGAACATTACGGAGTGTTCTTTGGCTTTAGCGGGTCTTTTTTGTAGCAGTTCATCTCGTGTTTTTCCAATGCCAAATTAAGAGCTTCATCCACACATAGTGGCGAATAGCCTCCTAGAAACCTAGTGCGCATTTCCGCTGCTTTTTCTAGATAATCCTCTGTGGAGTGGCATATACGGCGCAGTCTGAAAAACTGGCTTCTTGGAAGTTCCCTTTTTAATGGCTCCGGGTGGAAGCTGTCCCCCTGTAATAGAATATTCTGTCCGTTTCTTTTCTATACAGAGTTGTAAACAGGGTTCCATTTGATTTCTCAATCCACATATCGAGGTAATGAACACGTTGAGTGTCACATTCAATAGTGAATTTGAGATTGGGGTCAATGTCATTGAGTAGTGCCATAAAATGTGACTGCGTTTTTTCCGTTCCTTCCCATATGCAAAAAATGTCGTCAATATATCGATACCACTTCAGGACTTTATTCAAAAATGTTTTTTCGTTTTCATTATTAACAAAACGTTCTTCAAAAAGACCCACATAGAGGTTAGCATAGCTCGGAGCGAATGTAGAGCCCATCGATGTTCCATTCGTTTGGAGATAGTATTCATCATCAAACCTTAAATAGTTACACGTCAAAACATATTCAGCCAACTCCAGAATACAGTTGGGTTGGTGGGTATTCGTTAGTGTCTCTGTCTCCCAAATAGTGAGCTAGTGCTGCCAGCCCCCCCACATGGGGAATGCTGGTATATAGACTCTCCACATCTAATGTGACCAAAGTACAGTCTTCTATTAAACCCGTTATTGGTGAGATCTTGTTTATGAAGTCTATAGAATCTTTCACATATGATGGCAATGATTGCACATGAGTTGTAATAAAAGAGTCTACAAAGTTCGACAATGGCTCTAGCATTGAGCCTATTCCTGCAACCACTGGTCTGTCTGGATAGTTGCCTTGTTGTGTTTTAGGTTTGTGTCATTTCGGCAACATGTATAGGCATGGACGTATGGCACATTTGCAACAAAGATATTCATATTCAGGTTTTGAGATGAGGTTGTTTAATAGGGCTCCAGATTAGAGCATATATCCCTTTGGAACACCTGTGTGGGATCAACACTCAGTTTTCTATAGAAACGTTCATTACTGAGTTGTCTCTGAATTTATTCTTTATATTTTTCATAGTCTAAAACAACCACATCACCCCCTTATCTGCAGGTTTAATAACCAAAGATTAATCTTTCATTAATTCATTGAGTGCCAGTTCTTCTGTTCTAGTGCGATTCTTCTGAATGTGGTTTGTTGGTCTCGTATATACTTACATGGATTCTTGTTCGACTAACCTACAATAGGTATTAATCGAGGAGTTGTTAACCATGGGACATAATTACCTTTTGGGCTTAAAATGGGTACCGGTTCTTTGATTTGTTTCTAGGCCCGAAACAGTGTTTTGAGAAAACACGTGCTTAAGTTTAATCTTGCGAAAGAATTTAAACAGATCATCTTTTGTATCGAATGGTTTATCTGTACATGTAGGTACAAAAGAGAGGCCCTTAGATAAGACTGAGACTTGCGCGTCGGAAGGGTCTTTTTTGGAGAGGTTAATTACCAAGTCCTGCTGTAGCGTGGTGTCCACGGCCTGTGTTCCCGGTCCCCTCTTTGACCGCTTGCTTCTCCGACATCGTTTCTTTTCTTTCGTGGGGCCTTGTTTTGCTTCCGGGCTAAAAAAAAAAACGACAGTGTGCGACGGTAGCTGGAGTCGCTGTCTGTAGGGAATTCGCTCTCAGTGGATGCCTCTGTGTGCGTGTTTCCATGTCCTCCCACTTCTGCGTATCTGCGTCCCCCGATCAGTAGTGCGTCTCTACGTCGGCCTCTCGGTGCTCCTGTTCTTGGGCCTTCCCATGCGTACACCTGGTTGAGCTGGTAGTCCTCTGTGTCTCCCTGATATTTCTTGATCTTTGTTGCTTGTAGAAAGTCTCTATATTTCCCAATGGACTGGTTGATCGTGTCGTCTATGGCTGTGAGATTAGGGCCTAGAATCTCCTTCCAGTACAACCTCATGTTCGCTAATCACAACTTCAACTTCTTTTACTTCCTTCGACACGTGTTCAATGATTAATAACATTACATCTAAAGAACATTAGAAGTTAGGAAGGTTAGGAAGTGCAGCTCAGTTTCCACCTCATTTTGTGGGCAGTGTGCACATAGCCTGTCTTCTCTTGAGACATGTCTGCCTACGGTGGCCTTTCTCAATAGCAAGGCTATGCTCACTGAGTCTGTACATAGTCAAAGCTTTCCTTAAGTTTGGGTCAGTACCAGTGGTCAGGTATTCTGCCACTGTGTACTCTCTGTTTAGGGCCAAATAGCTTTCTAGTTTGGTCTGATTTTTGGTAAATTATTTTCAATGTGTCAAGTTATTATCTTTTTGTTTTGTCATGATTTGGTTGGGTCTAATTGTGTTGCTGTCCTGGGGCTCTTTGGGGTGTGTTTGTGAACAGAGCACCAGGACCAGCTTGCTTAGGGGACTATTCTCCAGGTTTATTTCTCTGTAGGTGATGGATTTGTTATGGAATGTCTCGATCTCGCTCTGGTGTATTTTAGTACGTTGTAGTTTCTTCTACCCCCTTCGGTTGAGTGAGCAGTACCTACGGCCGGTTAGCTCAGTTGGTTAGAGCGTCGTGCTAATAACGCGAAGGTCGCGGGTTCGATACCCGTACTGGCCAGCAAGTTTTTTTTTTTTTTTTTTACTTACTGTGAATGTCTACAGTGTCGCATAACGCTACTGATTGCGTTCTACCATATGCGTTTTAAATTAGTAGTATAACCTTCCGTTGGTGAAACATGTCCACTAGGCCGGTTAGCTCAGTTGGTTAGAGCGTCGTGCTAATAACGCGAAGGTCGCGGGTTCGATACCCGTACTGGCCAGCAAGTTTTTTTTAAACTTTACTGTGAATGTCTACAGTGTCGCATAACTCTATTGATTGGGTTCTACCGTATGCGTTTTAAATTAGTAGTATGAATTTTCGATGGTTATTGTGGAGTGACATTTTATTGTAGGAGTTTTTTTTCATTGTAGGAGTTTTCATTAGTATTTTATTATCCAAGGAAGGGAGGGAGGACAGGTGACTTCATGGACTAAGAGACAGAATGGTGAAGAAACTGATAGACAGGTCCATCAATCATTTGATTAATTAATTATTTACACACACACACATACAGTCTTGTACAGCTAACCTTGTGGGAACACACAATTCAGTCCTATTCAAAATCCTATTTTCCATAACCCTTAACCCTAAACCTAACCTGTTCTCTTACCCTTACTCTAACCTTAACCCGAAGCCAAAAACCTAACCTTAACCCTAGCTCCTAACCCTAGCCCCTAACCCTAAAACTAACCCTAGCCCCTAACCCTAGCTCCTAACCCTAAAACTAACCCTAGCCCCTAACCCTAAACTTAACCCTAAAACTAACCCTAAACTTAACCCTAGCCCCTAACCCTAAAACTAACCCTACCTCTTAACCCTAAACTTAGCCATAAACCCCCTAGAAATAGCATTTGACCTCTTGGGGACCAACAAAATGTCCCCAGTTGGTCAAATGTTTGTGGACTATTCTTGTGGGGATTTCTGGTGCCCACAAGAATAGTTAAACACGTCCACACAAACACACACACACACACACCTTTCCCCATGCTCACTTGGTCACACATTAACTAGAGAAGGGCACTAAGTACAGAGGGGTAAAGAGCCAGCAAACAGCTGCACCCTCTTTCTCCACTTCTCTTTCTCTCTCTCTCTCTCGCTCTCTCTCACTCTCGCTCTCTCTGGTATATGTAGTACAATGAGGTTGGCTCATTAAAGAAAGACAAAAAGTCTGTCTCCCTCCCTCTCCTTTTCCTTCTCTGACTCCCTTCATCTGTCTTTCCTCTGTAAGTGCTCTATGAGAGGAGAGGAGACTCCTTGGTCACAGAGTGTGGGTGTGAAATGCTTCATAATATTCCATTAACTGAAATGTCACAGTCATATATGATAATAACAATATTAAGTGTTGTTATTATCATGGGTGAACGGCCCTAAACATTTTCCCATGGATTGTCAATGGGGTTTGTAAACCAATTCTGGCCACATGTTGACTCAGGACCTGGGAGGGGGGAGGGACGTACACTCTGTAAACAGGAATAGGTTGCATCACCGGTCACTGAGCTGGCAAGCTAAAGTTAGCTAGTTAGTCACAGAATTGTACGTTCAGCCTGTTCATTATTTCAGTCCGAGTTGACATGTCTTACGAAGTCAACATGGCTTAACATAGTTCCTTTCGTTTTTGACCTCGACATTGTTGCTGGATAAATACTTTCATAGCTAACATTCTGGCGCTGCTAGCTAGCTAATGCTAACGGCGCTAGCTAACCTCATATCTGGATGCCTCGCTCTAGTTCCCGAGAGAGCAGCATACTAGTCAACTTTGCTTTCAAACTTTGTAATCATCTGTAAAGTTGTTTTACATGCAATCATACAAGCTAGATATATATTTTGTTGAAAAGCCTGTGGTCATTCATTGGTTGTTTCTTTGGAGCTAGCTAAGCTATCACTAGCTAGCTGGGTGGATAATGTGATGTACAGTAACGTTACAGTCTTACTGAATGACAACAATATAGCCTTGTCACTACTAGTTGATATGTAGTGCAGTAGGTTACAGTACAACATTACTAAATGATAACAATGTAGCCTTGTGACCAGCTAGTAGTTGGTTGATATGGGGTGCAGTAGGTTACAGTACAACATTACTAAATGATAACAATGTAGCCTTGTGACCAGCTAGTAGTTGGTTGATATGGGGTGCAGTAGACTACAGTACAACATTACTAAATGATAACAACGTAGCCTTGTGACCAGCTAGTAGTTGGTTGATATGGGGTGCAGTAGACTACAGTACAACATTACTAAATGATAACAACATAGCCTTGTGACCAGCTAGTAGTTGGTTGATATGGGGTGCAGTAGACTACAGTACAACATTACTAAATGATAACAACATTTACTGTGTTGTGATTGTTTAGTCATAGTTACTGTATTGTGATTGTTTAGTCATAGTTACTGTATTGTGATTGTTTAGTCATAGTTACTGTATTGTGATTGTTTAGTCATAGTTACTGTATTGTGCTTGTTTAGTCATAGTTACTGTATTGTGATTGTTTAGTCATAGTTACTGTATTGTGATTGTTTAGTTATAGTTACTGTATTGTGCTTGTTTAGTCATAGTTACTGTATTGTGCTTGTTTAGTCATAGTTACTGTATTGTGATTGTTTAGTCATAGTTACTGTATTGTGATTGTTTAGTCATAGTTACTGTATTGTGATTGTTTAGTCATAGTTACTGTATTGTGATTGTTTAGTCATAGTTACTGTATTGTGATTGTTTAGTCATAGTTACTGTATTGTGATTGTTTAGTTATAGTTACTGTATTGTGCTTGTTTAGTCATAGTTACTGTATTGTGCTTGTTTAGTCATAGTTACTGTATTGTGATTGTTTAGTCATAGTTACTGTATTGTGATTGTTTAGTCATAGTTACTGTATTGTGATTGTTTAGTCATAGTTACTGTATTGTGATTGTTTAGTTATAGTTACTGTATTGTGCTTGTTTAGTCATAGTTACTGTATTGTGATTGTTTAGTCATAGTTACTGTATTGTGATTGTTTAGTCATAGTTACTGTATTGTGATTGTTTAGTCATAGTTACTGTATTGTGATTGTTTAGTCATAGTTACTGTATTGTGATTGTTTAGTCATAGTTACTGTATTGTGATTGTTTAGTCATAGTTACTGTATTGTGATTGTTTAGTTATAGTTACTGTATTGTGATTGTTTAGTCATAGTTACTGTATTGTGCTTGTTTAGTCATAGTTACTGTATTGTGCTTGTTTAGTCATAGTTACTGTATTGTGATTGTTTAGTCATAGTTACTGTATTGTGATTGTTTAGTCATAGTTACTGTATTGTGATTGTTTAGTCATAGTTACTGTATTGTGATTGTTTAGTCATAGTTACTGTATTGTGATTGTTTAGTCATAGTTACTGTATTGTGATTGTTTAGTCATAGTTACTGTATTGTGATTGTTTAGTCATAGTTACTGTATTGTGATTGTTTAGTCATAGTTACTGTATTGTGATTGTTTAGTCATAGTTACTGTATTGTGATAGTTTAGTCATAGTTACTGTATTGTGATTGTTTAGTCATAGTTACTGTATTGTGATTGTTTAGTCATAGTTACTGTATTGTGATTGTTTAGTCATAGTTACTGTATTGTGATTGTTTAGTGTTTTATTCACTAAATCAAGTAGTGCCCCAAGGAGGGATCGAACTCTGTCTCAAAAGCAGCAGAAAAGGTCAAATAAGGTCACAAAAATTTCTGTTACGGATATTCAGAACTGTCTGTGGTGAACTGGGCTGGATATGTTTACGTTCTCTGCCCTCTAATGGTGGAATGTAGACATTGGAAAATAACCCCGTCCAGATTCATATAAAGTTGTAAGCCCCTTCTATTGCCCGTGTGTTACGCCAGGCCGGTTAGCTCAGTTGGTTAGAGCGTCGTGCTAATAACGCGAAGGTCGCGGGTTCGATACCCGTACTGGCCAGGAAGTTGTTTTACTATGAAAGTCTACATACACTGTTTCAGAACTCTGTTGATTGGGTTCTACTATATGGTTTTTAAATTAGGAATATGAATTGTCAATTGTTGTTTTATTGTGGAGTGACATTTTAATGTTTTTTTCAAACTCATTGTAGGAGTTTTCATTAGTCTTTTATGTATTTATTGCACCTTTATTTAACCAGGTGGCCAGTTGAGAACAAGTTCTCATTTACAACTGCGACCTGGCCAAGATAAAGCAAAGCAGTGCGACACAAACAACAACACAGAGTTACACATGGTATAAACAAAACATACAGTCAATAACACAATAGAAAAGTCTATATGCAGTGGGTGCAAATGAAGTAAGATTAGGGAGGTAAGGCAATAAATAGGCCATAGTGGCAAAATAAATTACAATTTAGCAATTAAACACTGGAGTGATAGATGTGCAGAAGATGGATGTGCAAGTAGAGATACTGGGGTGCAAAGGAGCAAAAATAAATAAATAACAGTATGGGGATGAGGTAGTTGGATGTGTTATTTACAGATGGGCTATGTACAGGTGTAGTGATCTGTGAGCTGCTCTGACATCTGGTACTTAAAGTTAGTGAGGGAGATATGAGTCTCCAGCTTCAGAGATTTTTGCAATTCGTTCCAGTAATTGGCAGCAGAGAACTGGAAGGAGAGGCGGCCAAAGGAAGAATTGGCTTTGGGGGTGACCAGTGAGATATACCTGCTGGAGCGCGTTCTACAGGTGGGTGCTGCTATGGTGACCAGTGAGCTGAGATAAGGCGGGGCTTTACCTAGCAAAGACATTAGTATTTTATTATCCAAGGAAGGGAGGGAGGACAGGGGACTTCATGGACTAAGAGACAGAGAGACAGAATGGTGAAGAAACAGATAGACATTTGATTAATCAATCATTTGATTAATTCATTATTTACACACACACACACACACCCTACTCTTCAGGTATGTGCAGTTTGGCTGCAGTATATTTGAAAGTAACTTGTTGCTTTCCTTTTCTCCTGGCCAGACTGTGTCTGTGCGTCCCAAATGGCACCCGGCACTCAATAGGGCCCTGGTCAACAGTAGTGCACTATACAGGGCATGTACAGGGATACCATTTGGGACGAAGGCTGTGAGTCTATTATTAACACAGCATGTGTTCTGTTGTCTGAAACACATTCTGTGCTTTGGACAGGATTATTCTGCCTGTGTGTGTGTGTGTGTCAGGCTGTAAAGTTGAGGGGAAACTGGCATTTATAAGAGTGCAATTTCACGGCAAAGGACAGCCGTTAACACGCAAGGTTTAGTGATAATCAGAACCTTACCTTGGACATTCTTCTGTATGGAGGACCAGGCCTGGGTCTGGCAGGGAGAGAGAATGACAGAGACTGGTGTTGTATGGAGGACCAGGCCTGGGTCTGGCAGGGAGAGAGAATGACAGAGACTGGTGTTGTATGGAGGACCAGGCCTGGGTCTGGCAGGGAGAGAGAATGACAGAGACTGGTGTTGTATGGAGGACCAGGCCTGGGTCTGGCAGGGAGAGAGAATGACAGAGACTGGTGTTGTATGGAGGACCAGGCCTGGGTCTGGCAGGCAGGGAGAGAGAGAGAATGACAGAGACTGGTGTTGTATGGAGGACCAGGCCTGGGTCTGGCAGGGAGAGAGAATGACAGAGACTGGTGTTGTATGGAGGACCAGGCCTGGGTCTGGCAGGGAGAGAGAATGACAGAGACTGGTGTTGTATGGAGGACCAGGCCTGGGTCTGGCAGGGAGAGAGAATGACAGAGACTGGTGTTGTATGGAGGACCAGGCCTGGGTCTGGCAGGGAGAGAGAATGACAGAGACTGGTGTTGTATGGAGGACCAGGCCTGGGTCTGGCAGGGAGAGAGAATGACAGAGACTGGTGTAGATCAGACCTGAGATATACTGAAGTTTCAATGGATGGGGATGTGTGTTGTGAGTTTGAGTGTATATGTGGACGGAGGTTTCTCTCTCTCTCTCCCGTTGTCTGTTACTACATTGTATCCAGCTGTCCAGTGTTGTGCTCCAGCACCTGCGTCCCTCCCTGGCCCCAGAACCAGTTTGACCCCTAGGCGACCTGGAAGTAGTCCAGACCCCCAATGGAGGGGCAGAATAAAAGGTCAGTCCCACTACGCTTCCTGCCAACGGCACCATGTGTGTGTGTGTGGCCAGTTGGTTAGTGAGAGGGGGCGGTTGTTTGGTGGACACCTGCCGGTAGATCAGGTTATCTACCTACGTCACAAGCAAACTAACAGCTTGATGGACGCTCTGTCTCTAGACACTAAGAGCAGTCTGTAACTCTCATTGGGATTAACTGAGGTTTGGCTCTCAGAGAGCAGAGAGAGACAGAGAGAGACAGAGGAAGAGGGAAAAGAGAAAGAGGAGGGTAAAGAAATGGAGAGACAGAGAGAGAGGGAGGGAGACAAGAGAGATAGAGGGAGACAGGAGAGAGAGAGAGGGAAAGGGAGAGAGAGAGAGAGAGAGAGATAGGAGAGAGAGAGGGAGACAGGAGAGGGAGAGAGAGAGGGAGGGAGAGAGAGAGAGAAAGGGAGAGAGAGAGGGAGATAGGGAAAGGGAGAGAGAGAGACAGAGAGAGAGGGAGATAGGAGAGAGAGGGAGATAGGAGAGAGAGATGGCCGATGAGGTGACTTCTCTTTCTGTGGTCCTCTCTCTCCCCTGTGATAGTCCACACACCAGATGCCCACTTTGGCAGAGCACGGCAAGGGGCTGACACACACACTCTCTCTCACACACACACTATCTCTCACACACACACACATGGAGTGAGGAGTGGGCACGCACACATACACAGTGTATGAACACGCAGGCAGACACACACACACGCAGGGCTGTAAAAGAGCACTGGTCCATCTGCCATCTCTCTGGCACTCAGGACATCGGGGGTCTCAGAGCAGCTATAGAGCCTCACTTGGACAGACTGTGAACAGTGTGAGTGTGTCAGAGAGGCTGGTGGGAGGAGCGATAGGAGGATGGGCTCCTCCTCCTCTGTGGTTTCCAGTCAGAGTTGGTGTGCAGCTGAAAGGACAGCAGTGGGGTGGAGTCATGGTGCGTTTCCACAGAGGATTTCCCCGGTGTTTTACCAGAAACACTCAGACCTCAGTGTTTCCACCTCCACAGTCCGGCTGCTGGGACTCACCGGACCCATCGATGGGCAAGAATGACGAAATACAATTACAAAATACCATCAAGATCAATGTATCAAAATAAACTACAGAATACGTATATTTTTAAATACAGAAATACATTTGCAAGTAGCTGAACAGCAACAGCATTTTCAGTAACGGTTACAGAAACGTTTTACTACGGCTGTGATATGTTGTGGTTTATCTACCTTTAGTTGAATGCGCTGACTGTAAAGGCCAAACGAAACGTGAACGAGCGGGTACACGCTGGAATTAGAATGACAGAAAACAGACGGGCTGCGAGTGTCAACGCCGTCAAAAGCGTCATGCGCTTCAAATTAGGGAGCAAGTCTATTTTCCTCGCGTCTACGTAAAAAGGAACATACCAAAATGAACTGCAAAGCACACTGGGTATTATTATTGGCCTTGTTTCAGGGCGGATAATATTATGTATGCTCATTAGAATAATACTCTCCATCGTCATTAGAAGAATACTCAGCATCCTAATTAGAATAATACTCTGCATGCTCATTTGAATCATACTCAGCATCCTCATTAGAATACTAATATGCGTCCTCATTAGAATCATACTCAGCATCCTCATTAGAATAATACTCTGCATGCTCATTAGAATAATACTCATCATCCTCATTAGAATCGTACTCTGCATGCTCATTAGAATAATACTCAGCATCCTCATTAGAATAATACTCATCATCCTCATTAGAATCGTACTCTGCATGCTCATTAGAATAATACTCAGCATCCTCATTAGAATAATACTCAGCATCCTCATTAGAATCGTACTCTGCATCCTCATTAGAATAATACTCAGCATCCTCATTAGAATAATACTCAGCATCCTCATTAGAATAATACTCAGCATCCTCATTAGAATAATACTCGGCATCCTCATTAGAATAATACTCAGCATGCTTTGCAATTGTTCATTTTTACATATACATATATATTTAGTTCATTTAGCAGATGCTCTTATCACACCATAGTGCCATCAGACTTCTGATACCAATGCAGGGTGAAAGGGGACCACAAAATAGTGAACCGCTTTAAAAAAGTGGTATAGAAAAGTACAAAATCGAAATTACAGCTCTCGAAAGTATCTTGTTACAAAATCCATTTGAGTGTAGTTCAGCCTAGTGTAATACAAGTTACAAAATACTCAGAAGAAATTGAAATACATACAGTATCTTGTGTGTTACACCAATATACTATTGTCACTGACTGTATAACAAACTGTTGGTAAGGGAGTTTTAACTGTTGGTAAGGGAGTTTTAACTGATGGTGAGGGAGTTTTAACTGTTGGTAAGGGAGTTTTAACTGATGGTGAGGGAGTTTTAACTGTTGGTAAGGGAGTTTTTACTGATGGTAAGGGAGTTTTAACTGTTGGTAAGGGAGTTTTAACTGATGGTGAGGGAGTTTAACTTAAACTGTTGGTAAGGGTGTTTTAACTGTTGGTGAGGGAGTTTTAACTGTTGGTGAGGGAGTTTTAACTGATGTGAGGGAGTTTTAACTTTTGGTGAGGGAGTTTTAACTGTTGGTGAGGGAGTTTTAACTGTTGGTAAGGGAGTTTTAACTGATGTGAGGGAGTTGTAACTGTTGGTGAGGGAGTTTTAACTGTTGGTGAGGGAATTTTAACTGTTGGTAAGGGAGTTTTAACTGTTGGTGAGGGAGTTTTAACTGTTGGTGAGGGAGATTTAACTGATGGTGAGGGAGTTTTAACTGTTGGTGAGGGAGTTTTAACTGATGTGAGGGAGTTTTAACTGTTGGTGAGGGAGTTTTAACTGTTGGTGAGGAAGTAGTTTTAACTGTTGGTGAGGGAGATTTAACTGTTGGTGAGGGAGTTCTAACTGATGGCGAGGGAGTTTTAACTGTTGGTGAGGGAGTTTTAACTGATGGTGAGGGAGTTTTAACTGTTGGTGAGGGAGATTTAACTGTTGGTGAGGGAGTTTTAACTGATGGTGAGGGAGTTTTAACTGTTGGTGAGGGAGTTTTAACTGTTGGTGAGGGAGTTTTAACTGTTGGTGAGGGAGTTTTAACTGTTGGTGAGGGAGTTTTAACTGTTGGTGAGGGAGATTTAACTGTTGGTGAGGGAGTTTTAACTGATGGTGAGGGAGTTTTAACTGTTGGTGAGGGAGTTTTAACTGATGGTGAGGAAGTAGTTTTAACTGTTGGTGAGGGAGTTTTAACTGTTGTTGAGGAAGTAGTTTTAATTGATTCAAGCCTGTATAGCGGTCGTAAACGTCAGTAAGTTTTCAGTTTTCAGTGTCATAAACCAGACTGAAGATCTGAAGACTGAAGACTGACTGAGAGAGAGCGAGAGAGAGCGGGAGGGAGAGAGAGCCAGGATCAGAGGGAGAGAGAGAGAGAGAGAGAGAGAGAGAAAAAGAGGGGGATGGAGGGAGGGAGAGAGAGATAGAGAGGGAGAGAGGAAGAGAGAGGATGAGAGGGAGAGAGAGAGAAAGAAAGTGAGAGAGCGAGAGAGAGAGAGAGAGAGAGAGAGAGAGAGAGACAGAGAGAGAGAGAGAGAGAGAGAGAGAGAGAGAGAGAGAGAGAGAGAGAGAGAAAATGTAGAAAATGCAGTAGAAAATGTTAACAGTATATTTGACTTCTCAGTTTCCTATCTAATCTACAAATTTCAAACAGAAAACCGAAATAAATGAACAACAATGACAAACGGTTTGATGAAGAATGCCAAAACCTTAGACAGAAATTGAGAAACCTTTCCAACCAAAAAGATTTTCCCAGAAAACCTGAGTCTACGCCTTCACTATGGTGAATCACGAAAACAATACAGAAATACACTACGGAAAAAGAAGGAACAGCACGTCAGAAATCAGCTCAATGTAATTGAAGAATCCATAGACTCTAACCACTTCTGGGAAAACTCTAAACAAACAACAACACGAAGAGTTATCTATCCAAAATGGAGATGTATGGGTAAACCACTTCTCCAATCTTTTGGCCCTATAACAAAGAACAAACAGCAAACACATATACATGATATTATGAAAATCTTAGAATCAACTATTAACGACTACCAAAACACACTGGACTCTCCAATTACCTTGAATGAACTACAGGACCAAATACAAACCCTCCAACCCAAAAAGGCCTGTGGTGATGATGGTATCCTCAATGAAATGATCAAATATACAGACAACAAATTCCAATTGGCTATACTTAAAACTCTTTAACATCATCCTCAGCTCTGGCATCTACCCCAATATTTGGAACCAAGGACTGATCACCCCAATCCACAAAAGTGGAGACAAATTTGACCCCAATAACTACCGTGGGATATGCGTCAACAGCAACCTTTGGAAAATCCTCTGTATTATCATTAACAGCAGACTCGTACATTTCCTCAGTGAAAACAATGTACTGAGCGGGTGCTAGAACAGTCTGCAGCACCCGGCCTCACCCTACTAGAACAGTCTGCAGCACCCGGCCTCACCCTACTAGAACAGTCTGCAGCACCCGGCCTCACCCTACTAGAACAGTCTGCAGCACCCGGCCTCACCCTACTAGAACAGTCTGCAGCACCCGGCCTCACCCTACTAGAACAGTCTGCAGCACCCGGCCTCACCCTACTAGAACAGTCTGCAGTACACGGCCTCACCCTACTAGAACAGTCTGCAGCACCCGGCCTCACCCTACTAGAACAGTCTGCAGCACACGGCCTCACCCTACTAGAACAGTCTGCAGCACACGGCCTCACCCTACTAGAACAGTCTGCAGCACACGGCCTCACCCTAGTAGAACAGTCTGCAGCACACGGCCTCACCCTACTAGAACAGTCTGCAGCACCCGGCCTCACCCTACTAGAACAGTCTGCAGCACCCGGCCTCACCCTACTAGAACAGTCTGCAGCACCCGGCCTCACCCTACTAGAACAGTCTGCAGCACCCGGCCTCACCCTACTAGAACAGTCTGCAGCACCCGGCCTCACCCTACTAGTACAGTCAGCAGCACACGGCCTCACCCTACTAGAACAGTCTGCAGCACACGGCCTCACCCTACTAGAACAGTCTGCAGCACCCGGCCTCACCCTACTAGAACAGTCTGCAGCACCCGGCCTCACCCTACTAGAACAGTCTGCAGCACACGGCCTCACCCTACTAGAACAGTCTGCAGCACCCGGCCTCACCCTACTAGAACAGTCTGCAGCACCCGGCCTCACCCTACTAGAACAGTCTGCAGCACCCGGCCTCACCCTACTAGAACAGTCTGCAGCACCCGGCCTCACCCTACTAGAACAGTCTGCAGCACCCGGCCTCACCCTACTAGAACAGTCTGCAGCACCCGGCCTCACCCTACTAGAACAGTCTGCAGCACCCGGCCTCACCCTACTAGAACAGTCTGCAGCACCCGGCCTCACCCTACTAGAACAGTCTGCAGCACCCGGCCTCACCCTACTAGAACAGTCTGCAGCACCCGGCCTCACCCTACTAGAACAGTCTGCAGCACCCGGCCTCACCCTACTAGAACAGTCTGCAGCACCCGGCCTCACCCTACTAGAACAGTCTGCAGCACCCGGCCTCACCCTACTAGAACAGTCTGCAGCACCCGGCCTCACCCTACTAGAACAGTCTGCAGCACCCGGCCTCACCCTACTAGAACAGTCTGCAGCACCCGGCCTCACCCTAGTAGAACAGTCTGCAGCACCCGGCCTCACCCTACTAGAACAGTCTGCAGCACCCGGCCTCACCCTACTAGAACAGTCTGCAGCACCCGGCCTCACCCTACTAGAACAGTCTGCAGCACCCGGCCTCACCCTACTAGTACAGTCTGCAGCACCCGGTCTCACCCTACTAGAATCTGAAGTCAAATGTCTACTGTTTGCTGATGATCTGGTGCTTCTGTCACCAACCAAGGAGGGCCTACAGCAGCACCTAGATATTCTGCACAGATTCTGCCAGACCTGGGCCCTGACAGTAAATCTCAGTAAGGCCAAAATAATGGTGTTCCAAAAAAGGTCCAGTCGCCAGGACCACAAATACAAATTCCATCTAGACACCGTTTCCCTAGAGCCCACAAAAAAACTATACATACCTTTGCCTAAACATCAGCGCCACAAGTAACTTCCACAAAGCTGTGAATGATCTGAGAGACAAGGCAAGAAGGGCCTTCTATGTCATCAAAAGGAACATAAAATTCGACATACCAATTAGGATCTGGCTAAAAATACTTGAATCAGTCATAGAGCCCATTGCCCTTTATGGTTGTGAGGTCTGGGGTCCGCTCACCAACCAAGAATTCACAAAATGGGACAAACACAAAAATGAGCTTCTGCATGCAGACTTCTGCAAAAATATCCTCCGTGTATAACATTAAACACCAAATAATGCATGCTGAGCAGAGTTAGGCCGATACCCACTAATTATCAAAATCCAGAAAAGAGACGTTAAATTCTACAACCACCTAAAAGGAAGCGATTCCCAAACTTTCCATAACAAAGCCATCACCTACAGAGAGATGAACCTGGAGAAGAGTCCCCTAAGCAAGCTGGTCCTGGGACTCAAACTCACTAGCGCAAAATTTCAATTGGCTATATTAAAACTGTTTAATTTGATCCTGAGTGTAGGTTATTTCTCTGACATCTGGAATCAAGGACTCATAACCCCAATCTTTAAGAACGGAGACAAATTTGACCCTATCAATTACAGAGGCATTTGTGTGAACAGTAATCTGGGGAAGGTTTTCTGTAGTATTATAAATGTAAGAGTTCTAAACTTCCTTAATAAGCACAATGTCTTGAGTAAAAGCCAAATTGAATTTATACCAAAACATCGCACAACTGATCATATTTACACCCTACACCCCCTGATAGATAAACATGTTAACCAAAATAATACCAAAATATACGCTTGCTTTATCGACTTCCAAAAAGCATTTGATTCTATTTGGTGTACAGGAATGTTTTACTAAGTTATTGAAAGTGGTGTAGGGGGTAAAACATATGACATAATTAAATCAATGTATACTGGCAATACATGCAGCATTAAAATTGGCAAGAAAAGAACACAATTATTTAACCAGGGGCGGGGCCTTCGCCAGGGTTGCAATCTGAGCCCTGCACTCTTCAATATTTACATCAACAAATTGGCCACTATTCTAGAAAAATCCTCAGCCCCTGGTGTTAGTCTCCACAATTCAGAGGTTAAATGCCTGCTCTTCGCAGATGACCTATGCCTGCTGTTACCCACAGCACATGGCCTACAGCAGAGCCTGGACCTGCTAGAGCAGTACTGCCAGACCTGGGCCCTGGCAGTAAACCCCAAAAAGACAAAAATAATGATTTTCCAGAGAAGATCCAGATCTCAGGGATTCAGACCAAAGTTCTCAATTGGTACAAAATATATAGAATACTGCACACACTACAATTACTGATGTTTAAAAATAAGCTCAACTGGACACCTTAATGATGCAGTGAATGACCTGAGCGAGAAAGCACGCCATTAAAAAACAAATTCAAAATGAAATACCTATAGAAATGTGGCTAAAATTAATTGAATGTGTCATTGAACCAATTGCACTTTATGGCAGCGAGGTGTGGGGTCCACTTGCAAAACTAGATTTCATCAAATGGGACAAACACCCCATTGAAACCCTGCATGCAGAGTTCTGTACGATTCTCCTACATGTCCAGAGGAAAACTACAAACAATGCACGCAGGGCAGAATTAGGCCAATATCCACTAATAATAAAAACTCTAAAAAGAGCAATTAAGTTTTGGAAACATCTAAAATACAGTGACCCCCTCTCATATCACTACCAAGCCCTGCAATACCAAGAGCTGAGCAAAAAAAAGAGACCCCTCATCCAGCTGGTCTTGGGGCTGAGTTCACAAACCTGTTCTACTAACACACTGAAGCATCAGGACCAGAACATCCAATCAATCAGGATAAACCAAATTACAACACAGTCAAAACAAAACTACATTGCTTATTGGGAAACACAAGCACAAACCACAAAGCAAAATGCAGTGCTATCTGGCCCTAAATCGACAGTACACCGTGGCTAACTATTTGACCATGGTTACTGATCAAAACCTTAGAAAAACCTTGACAAAGTACAGGCTCAGTGAGCACAGCCTTGCCTTTGAGAAGGGTAGACACAGGAAAACCTGGCTCCCTGTAGAGGAAAGGCTGTGCAACCACTGCACAACAGCAGAACCTGAGACGGAGCTGCATTTCGTGACAAAATGTCAAAAATATAAAACAATTAGAGAGTGTCATTTTCCCAAATGTGAAACCCTTATTCAAGGTTTCAAAGACCTCTCTGATGAGGATAGGCTACCAGTCCTGTTGGGGGAGGACGCAGAGAGCTGTGGGTTGGCAGCGCACTACATTGCTGCCTGCCATAAGATGAGGGACAGTGTCTGACAGACCAACCAACCTGCACATGTCCTCTACTGTATGCTTATGGTTATTGTTGAATGTATGGTTATTTTGACCCTTGGGTATTGTTGTTACTGTTGTCCCGTTGACAATTTTGATTCTTATTATTTTAATACTGTAAATATCCATGCCAATAAAGCACATTGAATTGAATTGAATTGAGAGAGAGAGAGAGAGAGAGATTAGAGAGGGAGAGAGAGAGAGAAAAAGAGAGAGAAACCAATAATTCACAAAATGGGACAAGCACCAAATTGAGACACCAAATCATGAGAAATCAAAAAGATAATTACTTGACAAGAATTAATTAAAAAACAGAGCAAACTAGAATGCTATTTGGCCCTAAACAGAGAGTACACAGTGGCAGAATAGCTGACCACTGTGACTGACCCAAACTTAAAGAAAGCTTTGACTATGTACAGACTCAGTGAGCATAGCCTTGCTATTGAGAAAGGCCGCGGTAGGCAGACCTGGCTCTCAAGAGAAGACAGGCTATGTGCTCACTGCCCACAAAATGAGGTGGAAACTGAGCTGCACTTCCTATCCTCCTGCCGAATGTTTGACCATATTAGAGAGACATATTTCCCTCAGATTACACAGACCCACAAAGAATTCGAAAACAAATCCAATTTTGATAAACTCCCATATCTACTGGGTGAAATACCACAGTGTGACATCACAGCAGCAAGATTTGTGACCTGTTGCTACAAGAAAAGGGCAACCAGTGAAGAACAAACACCATTGTAAATACAACCCATATTTATGTTTATTTATTTTCCCTTTTGTACTTTAACCATTTGTACATTGTTAAAACACTGTATAGATACATAATATGACATTTGTAATGTCTTTATTCTTTTGGAACTTCTTTGAGTGTTATGTTTACTGTTCATTTTTATTGTTTATTTAACTTTTGTATATTATCTACTTCATTTGCTTTGGCAATGTAAACATATGTTTCCCATGACAATAAAGCCCCTTGAATTGAATTGAGAGAGAGAGAGAGGAAGGGAGAGAGAACATCCACTCAGCAACCCTAAACAGCGACTCTGAGAGTAGGATAAGGAAAGAGTGGGACGGTGAGTGGTTGTGAGAGAGAAATGGTTTTCCATACAGGGAATCGTACCCATCTGGTCCTTAGCTCTTATCCAGGGCTTTACACAGTGGGTAGTGGTGGTACCCTGTCTACAGTCACCTAACACACACACACACACACACACACACACTCAGAGCATCCCATGTCCTTAAACTACCAGAAGGGTTGTCACCGCCTGACAGAGAGGGATCATCAGCTTTTGGACATTGTGTGTAAATGTGTAAATGTGTGTTTGAATCTCCGACTCAATGTGTCCTTGAGGAACACTGAACCCTAATTGCTCCAGCAAGTCCCTCTGGATATGACAGTCTGGTAGATGAGTGTCTCTCCCTGCATACAGCTGTCTCTGGATATGACAGTCTGGTAGATGAGTGTCTTTCCCTGCATACAGCTGTCTCTGGATATGAGAATCTGGTAGATGAGAGTCTTTCCCTGCATACAGCTGTCTCTGGATATGAGAGTCTGGTAGATGAGTGTCTTTCCCTGCATACAGCTGTCTCTGGATATGAGAGTCTGGTAGATGTGTGTCTTTCCCTGCATACAGCTGTCTCTGGATATGAGAGTCTGGTAGATGAGTGTCTTTCCCTGCATACAGCTGTCTCTGGATATGAGAGTCTGGTAGATGAGTGTCTTTCCCTGCATACAGCTTTCTCTGGATATGACAGTCTGGTAGAGGAGTGTCTTTCCCTGCATACAGCTGTCTCTGGATATGACAGTCTGGTAGAGGAGTGTCTTTCCCTGCATACAGCTGTCTCTGGATATGAGAGTCTGGTAGATGAGTGTCTTTCCCTGCATACAGCTGTCTCTGGATATGAGAGTCTGGTAGATGAGTGTCTTTCCCTGCATACAGCTGTCTCTGGATATGAGAGTCTGGTAGATGAGTGTCTTTCCCTGCATACAGCTGTCTCTGGATATGACAGTCTGGTAGAGGAGTGTCTTTCCCTGCATACAGCTGTCTCTGGATATGACAGTCTGGTAGAGGAGTGTCTTTCCCTGCATACAGCTGTCTCTGGATATGACAGTCTGGTAGATGAGTGTCTTGCCCTGCATTTCTCCATTTACTCATTGAATTCCTTTTGAAGTTTTCAGCAGCTCGCAGGCAGACAAATATGAATGAACGAGAGAGTATGTGTTTTGTCTCTCTCTCTCTCTCTCTCTCTTTACATCTCCCTCTCTCTCTCCCTCTCTCTCTCTCTTCTCTTTCCAAAAACTAGAATTACCCACAGAGTCATGACCTTTCAGAGAAACAGGAAAACAAATTTAGCAGGAATTGTCACCCAATATACTAATGAATCCAGTAATATAGTCAGACATGTTTGTAATTCTCCTTGTGTTAGATGATAGGCAGTTGAGGTCGGTCTCTCTCCTATCTCTCTATCTCTCTGTCTCCCTCTATCTCCAGAGCTCTGCTACAGTGATCCCCTCTAATCCGCTCCACGGTTTGGAGGAAGTTGTGAAACAGCTACAACGTTCCTTTATGATCTTCTCTCCTTCTCTACTTCCTCTCTCCCTCCTCCCCTCTCTCCCTCCTCCCCTCTCTCCCTCCTCTCTCTCTCCCTCCTTCCTCTCTCCCTCCTCCCCTCTCTCCCTCCTCCCCTCTCTCCCTCCTCTCTCTCTCCCTCCTTCCTCTCTCCCTCTCTCCCTCTTCTCTCCCTCTCTCCCTCTCTCCTTCCTTCCTTCCTCCCTCCTCTCTCCCTCTCTCCTTCCTTCCTCTCTCTCTCTCTCCCTTCTCTCCCTCTCTCTCTCTCTCCCTCTTCTCTCCCTCTCTCCCTCTCTCCCTCTCTCCTTCCTTCCTCCCTCCTCTCTCCCTCCCTCTCTCCTTCCTCTCTCCCTCTCTCTCCCTTCTCTCCCTCTCTCCCTCCTCTATCCCTCTCCCCCTCTCTCAGCCCATCAATCCTCAATATCATCCCACTCACTAACTGTGAACACACACACACAAATACACATACATTCAGAAATACCCACAAGGGTCATAAGGGGAGATGTGTCTGCATTGAACAAAAACTGCCTTCTCATATCTCTTGTTGTGTAGAGGGAGTTATTGTTGAACATTATATTATTGAGATGTGTAAGGATTTGCAGAGAGAAATTGTTTTTGACTAGATGAACGAGGGCTCCCAAGTGGCGCAGCGGTCTAAGGCATCTCAGTGCTTGAGGTGTCACCACAGACACCCTGGTTTGAATCCAGGCTGTATCACAACCAGCTGTGATTGGGAGTCCCATCGGGCGGAGCACAATTGGCCCAGCGTCGTCTGAGGTTGGCCGTCGTTGCAAAATAAGAATTTGTTTTTAACTCGTTAAATAAAGGTTGATTTAAGATCCTTTATTCTTAATGTGAAATGAATCCATTTAGCGTCTTCTATTTTCAGTCCGTTTCACAGTTGGAACTTTTTGCAAAGGGTGTGTGGTTGTTGTCTGGTTGCGATATCACTGTGACTCTGCAGATAACGGTGAACAACAGTCATTTAGGACTTAAAGGATCTCTGCAGCTGTGTTGTCTGTGTGGGTTTGTGGCCCTGGCACCACACCTCTCGCTGTTCTCTCTAAGAGTCATGTCGCTGCTTGCTGCTGCTCACTCAGGGGCTTCTACACTTTGTTTGTGTGTGGAAGCTAATGGGACTCAGACATTACCCAGCACACATTTAACACCTTGTCTGGAGAATATCATACATGAGCCATCCAGTGTGTGTGTGTGTGTGTGTGTGTGTGTGTGTGTGTGTGTGTGTGTGTGTGTGTGTGTGTGTGTGTGTGTGTGTGTGTGTGTGTGTGTGTGTGTGTGTGTGTGTGTGTGTGTGTGTGTGTGTGTGTGTGTGTGTCGAAGCATAGATAAATGATCATATCTTTAAAGGGGAGAAGGGGTCTGTAATGAAAAGGGCCGTATGCATCTCATTATCTATTCATTAACATCATTACCCAGCGTCCTTTGTGATGATGACACCAGGATGTGTTAACCTGTAGTATGTGTCCTTGTCTGTGGGGTGTGTGTGTATCTATGTGTGTGCGTGTGTGTGTGTGTGTGTGTGTGTGAGTCATGCAGGGCGGCCGTGACGTTTATAGTGTAACTGAAATGTCAGAAAATACTCTGCCTTTTCACTGTCTCTCTCGCTCTCTCTCCTCTCTCTCTCTTTTTCTTTCTCTCTCTCCTCTGTCTCTCTCTTTGTCTCTATCTCTGGTTCTCTCTGTCTATCTATCTGTCTCTCTCCGTCTCTCTGTCTCTCTGTCTCTCCTCTCTGTCTCTCTGTCTCTCCCCTCCCTCTGTCTCTCTCCTCTCTCTCTCTCTGTCTCTCTCTCTCTCTCTCTCTCTTCCTCTCTCCTCTCTGTCTCTCTCTCCTCTCTCTCTCTGTCTCTCAATTCAATTCAATTCAATTCAATTCAAGGGGCTTTATTGGCATGGGAAACGTGTTAACATTGCCAAAGCAAGTGAGGTAGATATTATACAAAAGTGAAATAAACAATATAAATTAACAGTAAACATTACACATACAGAAGTTTCAAAACAATAAAGACATTACAAATGTTATATTATATATATACAGTGTTGTAACAATGTACAAATGGTTAAAGCACACAAGTTAAAATAAATAAGCATAAATATGGGTTGTATTTACAATGGTGTTTGTTCTTCACTGGTTGCCCTTTTCTTGTGGCAACAGGTCACAAATCTTGCTGCTGTGATGGCACACTGTGGAATTTCTCCCAGTAGATATGGGAGTTTATCAAAATTGGATTTGTTTTCAAATTCTTTGTGGATCTGTGTAATCTGAGGGAAATATGTCTCTCTAATATGGTCATACATTGGGCAGGAGGTTAGGAAGTGCAGCTCAGTTTCCACCTCATTTTGTGGGCAGTGTGCACATAGCCTGTCTTCTCTTGAGAGCCATGTCTGCCTACGGCGGCCTTTCTCAATAGCAAGGCTATGCTCACTGAGTCTGTACATAGTCAAAGCTTTCCTTAAGTTTGGGTCAGTCACAGTGGTCAGGTATTCTGCCACTGGGTACTCTCTGTTTAGGGCCAAATAGCATTCTAGTTTGCTCTGTTTTTTTGTTAATTCTTTCCAATGTGTCAAGTAATTATCTTTTTGTTTTCTCATGATTTGGTTGGGTCTAATTGTGCTGTTGTCCTGGGGCTCTGTGGGGTGTGTTTGTGTTTGTGAACAGAGCCCTAGGACCAGCTTGCTTAGGGGACTCTTCTCCAGGTTCATCTCTCTGTAGGTGATGGCTTTGTTATGGAAGGTTTGGGAATCGCTTCCTTTTAGGTGGTTGTAGAATTTAACGGCTCTTTTCTGGATTTTGATAATTAGTGGGTATCGGCCTAATTCTGCTCTGCATGCATTATTTGGTGTTCTACGTTGTACACGGAGGATATTTTTGCAGAATTCTGCATGCAGAGTCTCAATTTGGTGTTTGTCCCATTTTGTGAAATCTTGGTTGGTGAGCGGACCCCAGACCTCACAACCATAAAGGGCAATGGGCTCTATGACTGATTCAAGTATTTTTAGCCAGATCCTAATTGGTATGTTGAAATTTATGTTCCTTTTGATGGCATAGAAGGCCCTTCTTGCCTTGTCTCTCAGATCGTTCACAGCTTTGTGGAAGTTACCTGTGGTGCTGATGTTTAGGCCGAGGTATGTATAGTTTTTTGTGTGCTCTAGGGCAACGGTGTCTAGATGGAATTTGTGGTCCTGGTGACTGGACCTTTTTTGGAACACCATTATTTTGGTCTTACTGAGATTTACTGTCAGGACCCAGGTCTGACAGAATCTGTGCAGAAGATCTAGGTGCTGCTGTAGGCCCTCCTTGGTTGGTGACAGAAGCACCAGATCATCAGCAAACAGTAGACATTTGACTTCGGATTCTAGTAGGGTGAGACCGGGTGCTGCAGACTGTTCTAGTGCCCGCGCCAATTCGTTGATATATATGTTGAAGAGGGTGGGGCTTAAGCTGCATCCCTGTCTCACCCCACGACCCTGTGTGAAGAAATGTGTGTGTTTTTTGCCAATTTTAACCGCACACTTGTTGTTTGTGTACATGGATTTTATAATGTCGTATGTTTTACCCCCAACACCACTTTCCATCAATTTGTATAGCAGACCCTCATGCCAAATTGAGTCGAAGGCTTTTTTGAAATCAACAAAGCATGAGAAGACTTTGCCTTTGTTTTGGTTTGTTTGGTTGTCAATTAGGGTGTGTAGGGTGAATACATGGTCTGTTGTACGGTAATTTGGTAAAAAGCCAATTTGACATTTGCTCAGTACATTGTTTTCATTGAGGAAATGTACGAGTCTGCTGTTAATGATAATGCAGAGGATTTTCCCAAGGTTACTGTTGACGCATATTCCACGGTAGTTATTGGGGTCAAATTTGTCTCCACTTTTGTGGATTGGGGTGATCAGTCCTTGGTTCCAAATATTGGGGAAGATGCCAGAGCTAAGGACGATGTTAAAGAGTTTTAGTATAGCCAATTGGAATTTGTTGTCTGTATATTTGATCATTTCATTAAGGATACCATCAACACCACAGGCCTTTTTGGGTTGGAGGGTTTGTATTTTGTCCTGTAACTCATTCAAGGTAATTGGAGAATCCAGTGGGTTCTGGTAGTCTTTAATAGTTGATTCTAGGATTTGTATTTGATCATGTATATGTTTTTGCTCTTTATTCTTTGTTATAGAGCCAAAAAGATTGGAGAAGTGGTTTACCCATACATCTCCATTTTGGATAGATAATTCTTCGTGTTGTTTGTTTAGTGTTTTCCAATTTTCCCAGAATTGGTTAGAGTCTATGGAGTCTTCAATTACATTGAGCTGATTTCTGACGTGCTGTTCCTTCTTTTTCCGTAGTGTATTTCTGTATTGTTTTAGTGATTCACCATAGTGAAGGCGTAGACTCAGGTTTTCCGGGTCTCTATGTTTTTGGTTGGACAGGTTTCTCAATTTATTTCTTAGATTTTTGCATTCTTTATCAAACCATTTGTCATTGTTGTTCATTTTCTTCGGTTTTCTATTTGAGATTTTTAGATTTGATAGGGAAGCTGAGAGGTCAAATATACTGTTAAGATTTTCTACTGCCAAGTTTACACCTTCACTATTGCAGTGGAACATTTTACCCAGGAAGTTGTCTAAAAGGGATTGAATTTGCTGTTGCCTAATTGTTTTTTGGTAGGTTTCCAAACTGCATTCCTTCCATCTATAGCATTTCTTAATGTTACTCAGTTCCTTTGGCTTTGATTGCCTCAT
Organism: Salvelinus namaycush; assembly: GCF_016432855.1. NCBI lineage: Eukaryota > Metazoa > Chordata > Actinopteri > Salmoniformes > Salmonidae > Salvelinus > Salvelinus namaycush. The sequence continues at coordinate 48,229 of NW_024058542.1, forward strand.
GATTGAGTATTGCTCTGTTCAAGTAGACTGTGATTTTGCTGTGGTCTGATAGGGGTGTCAGTGGGCTGACTGTGAACGCTCTGAGAGACTCTGGGTTGAGGTCAGTGATAAAGTAGTCTACAGTGCTACTGCCAAGAGATGAGCTATAGGTGAACCTACCATAGGAGTCCCCTCGAAGCCTACCATTGACTATGTACATACCCAGCGTGCGACAGAGCTGCAGGAGTTGTGACCCGTTTTTGTTGGTTATGTTGTCATAGTTGTGCCTAGGGGGGCATATGGGGGCGGGAATGCTGTCACCTGCAGGCAGGTGTTTGTCCCCCTGTGTGCTGAGGGTGTCAGGTTCTTGTCCAGTTCTGGCATTTAGGTCGCCACAGACTAATACATGTCCCTGGGCCTGGAAATGATTGATTTCCCCCTCCAGAATGGAGAAGCTGTCTTTATTAAAGTATGGGGATTCTAGTGGGGGGATATAGGTAGCACACAGGAGGACATTTTTCTCTGTTAAGATAATTTCCTTTTGAATTTCTAGCCAAATGTAAAATGTTCCTGTTTTGATTAATTTAATGGAGTGAGTTAGGTCTGCTCTATACCAAATTAGCATTCCCCCTGAGTCCCTTCCCTGTTTCACACCTGGTAGTTTGGTGGATGGGACTACCAGCTCTCTGTAACCTAGAGGGCAACCAGTGGGTCCGTCTCCGCTATACCATGTTTCTTGCAGGATGACAATGTCTGCATTACCGATTTCTTTGGTGAAGTCCGGGTTCCTGCTCTTTAGGCCAAAGGCAGATGACCTCAGGCCTTGGATATTCCAGGATGATATAGTGAAGGCTTTTTGTTCCATAAAGTGTCCAATGTTGTTGGCCGTGTGGTTTGGCCTCAGGCCAGTAAGTGTGAGCAGAGCCTGCTGAGCATCTGGTACATGCCGTTGGCTTGGGCGAGTGTAAGAGTGGGGGTTGGGCCTGTTTGCCCGCTCACTACCTGGGCGTATGTGTGACTTCCATGTTGATGCCCTCTTTGCGGGGGTGGGGTGCATGGGGTGGGCAGGAGTGGCATAGGTCTGATCTGAGGGGGCCTAAATGGGGTGTGGGCATGGTTGATGTGGGGGGGTGTTGATTGGTTGGGGTGGGGGTGTGGATGTGTCTGGGGGTGCTGTGGTCTGGATGTAAGTCCTCTTGGCGTGGGTCCTCTATGTGTAGGTCCACGGGGGGGTCCTGCAGGTCTTGGAGGGTGTCTCGCTGGTCTGGGTGGGGTGTCTATTGATCTGTTGCTCCTGTGTGAAGTGTTGGGGCTGCGTTTGAGAGCGATGTCCTTTAGAGTCCGGGCAAAGGTGGGCACTGCTGCCTTATAGAGGTGGACCTGGTCATAGAGGCTGTTCAAGTCCAGGGTGGAGTGGTGGGCCAGGAAAACATTTGGTTTTGAGGCACAGTCACGGGAAATGCTTGCGTTTACCCGCTGTATTGTAGCAGGGTGGAAGTATTTTCGTGGTAGCAGGGTGGAGATAACCACTTGTGCATTGGGGAAAGTAGAAGAAGCTTTTTCAATCACTCCCTTCAGTGCTGTGGCCACCCTTTCCTGCTGTGCTCTCAGGTCGTTTGTGCCTGTGTGTATTATTATGTGGCTAGGTGAGCCTAGTTTGTCCTCAGACAGAAGGTCTAGGGCGCACTGGGTGTTTGGACACCAGAGTTTAGACACACTGTGTTTGGGAAAAAGTTTTTTTTCTTCTATATATTTCCCATTTGAGTCCATAAGGAGAACAATCTGTGTCTTGTGTTTGTTCTCAGTGGGTGTGGGGGGGTTGTCAGGAGGGCTATCAGGGTGGCTGACAGGGGGGGGTGCTCAGGGGGGGTGAGAGCTGCTGGGCTTGGGGTTTTTCTTTTGTCTGTTCTGCTGTGATGTTGACTCTATGGTCAGGGTCTGGTGTGGACTGTTCTGCTGTGGTGTCGAGACTTTTGTCCGGTGCTGAGGTGGGCTGTTCTGCTGGCGTCTCTGTGGGGATGGCCACCTCCCTAGTGGGTTGTTCTCTGTCACATGCCATCCCCCTCAACCTCTCCTCCAGCAGTCTGATCCTCTCCTCCATCCCCCTCTCCCTCTCCTCCAGCAGTCTGATCCTCTCCTCTAGTGCTTTGTTCTGCTCCTGCTTCTGCTCTTTCTCCTGTTGAAGTCGTCTCACCACTGTCCAGAGTGCAGATATGTCTCTCTCCACCTCCAGCTCTCCTGGTCTGGTTAAGGGGTTGTTGTGCTGGACTGTTGTCTGGGTCTGTGCTGACTGGAGTGTAATCACCTGCTGTTCCAGCTCCACCTGCCTTACCTCCAGCTGGGTGAATTTATCCTTCATTTCAATGAGGGAGAAGTGCTCTGTACTGGGAGGTTGACTGTCTGCTGAGGGTTGCTCGTCTGTGGGGTTATATGATGAAGAGGTCTGGTCTGACCCGCTTGGGGTGGGGGTATCTTTATCAAGGGAGAGCTTTTCCTGCTGGGCTAATTCTTTGATTAGGTGAAAGTCCAGCTGAAACTGTTTGGGGTTGCCCTGTACCAATACTGTTCCAGACTTATATAGATTTATGTTAGCTGACTCAGAGTCCTCGTTGTCAAGTATCCTGAGTTTCCACCCCTCGTTAACCCCCCCTCTCTTAACAGAGGGGTAGTGTGCTAATATAGCACTGTGCCATGCCAGGGGATGGTTTGTGTGGAAGATAAGGTTGCTGATGTTCCCATTTTTGTAATAGTCAGCAAAAAGTGTCTCTTGATTTTCCATAAGGAGCTTCATTTTGTGCTCTTTTCTTGCCTTATCATTCTTTACACTCACAGGGTACTGTATTTTAATTACCTCTGAACAGCAGGAGGGAGCTTCTAAGGCCTCTCCATTTGGTTGGGGTAGACTATTCGACTCTCCTGCCATTGTTGGGCTAATGGTCTTTGACACCTCTCACTTGACACGTCAGTGCTAGTTGAAGCTGTATCAAGTCAGTTCCAGGTTGGGTGGTGTTTTCAGGTTTCTGTTGTTTTCCAGAGAATTTGCTGTTTAGCATAATAATCCTTGGTGGTTGTGAATCTTTCAGGTGATTCCGTAATTCCGTCCAAAATCAGGTTGTAGGTTTTGAGTTTTGATTTGAATTTAGGGTTATGTTGTAGAGGGTAGCATCCTGTATGTGTTCCTGACAAAAAATCCAAGTTTAACTAACTCTAAATCTATATTTTTTAAAGAAAATGCTGAAAAATGCAGGAGCTCATCTGATCATGACCTCTCTCTCTCTCTCTCTTGGCAACGGTGTCAAGATGGAATTCGTATTTGTGGTTTTTGGAACACCATTGTTTTGGTCTTACTGAGATTTACTGTCAGGGCCCAGGTCTGGCGGAATCTGTGCAGAATATCTAGGTGCTGCTGTAGGCCCTCCTTGGTTGGTGACAGAAGCACCAGATCATCAGCAAACAGTAGACATTTTACTTCAGATCCTAGTAGGGTATGGCCGGGTGCATGCTAACTGTTCTAGTGCCCGCGCCAATTCGTAGATATATATGTTGAAGAGGGTGGGGCTTAAGATGCATCCCTGTCTCACCCCATGGCCCTGTGTGTTTTTTGCCTATTTTAACCGCACACTTGTTGTTTGTTTACATGGATTTTATCATGTCGGATGTTTCTTCCCCAACACCACTTTCCATCAATTTGTATAGCAGACCCTCATGCCAAATTGAGTCGAAGGCTTTTTTGAAATCAACAAAGCATGAGAAGACTTTGCCTTTGTTTTGGTTTGTTTATTTGTCAATTAGGGTGTGCAGGGTGAATACGTGGTCTGTTGTACGGTAATTTGGTAAAAAGCCAATTTGACATTTGGTCAGTATATTGTTTTCACTGAGGAAATGTACGAGTCTGCTGTAAATGACAATACAGAGGATTTTCCCAAGGTTGCTGTTGACGCATATCCCAAGGTAGTTATTGGGATCAAATTTATCTCCACTTTTGTGGATTGGGGTGATCAGTCCTTGGTTCCAAATATTGGGGAAGATGCCAGAGCTGAGGATGATGTTAAAGAGTTTAAGTATAGCCAATTGGAATTTGTTGTCTGTATATTTGATCATTTCATTGAGGATACCATCATCACCACAGGCCTTTTTGGGTTGGAGGGTTTGTATTTGGTCCTGTAGTTCATTCAAGGTAATTGGAGAGTCCAGTGGGTTCTGGTAGTCTTTAACAGTTGATTCTGAGATTTGCATAATATCATGTATATGTTTTTGCTGTTTGTTCTTTGTTGTAGGGCCAAAAAGAATGGAGAAGTGGTTTACCCATACATCTCCATTTTGGATAGATAACTCTTCGTGTTGTTGTTTGTTTAGAGTTTTCCAATTTTCCCAGAAGTGGTTAGAGTCTAT
>NW_024058543.1:0-52588 GCF_016432855.1 Salvelinus namaycush
TAGGGTTGAATATAGTCATGGTAGGATACATTGAGCGGCAAGATGTTCTTTACCATTCGGCCATCAGATTTGCCACCAGTGCTCCTTATAGGACACCTCACTGCACTCTATACTCCTCTGTAAACTGGTCATCTCTGTATACCAGTCGCAAGACCCACTGGTTTAATGCTTATTTATAAAACCTTCTTAGGCCTCACTCCCCCCTATCTAAGATATCTACTGCAGCCATCATCCAACACCCGTTCTGCCAGTCACATTCTGGTAAAGGTCCCCAAAGCACACACATCCCTGGGTCGCTCCTCTTTTGAGTTTGCTGTAGCTAGCGATGGGAACAGCTGCAAAAAACACTCAAACTGGACAGTTGTATCTCCATCTCTTCATTCAAAGACTCAATCATGGACACTCTTACTGACAGTTGTGGCTGCTTCGTGTGATGTATTGCTGTTTCTACCTTCTTGCCTTTGTGCTCTTGTCTGTGCCAAATAATGTTTGTACCATGTTGTGTTGCTACCATGTTGTGTTGGTACCATGTTGTGTTGCTACCATGTTGTTGTCATGTTGTGTTGCCACCATGTTGTTGTCATGTGGTGTTGCCACCATGTTGTTGTCATGTTGTGTTGCTACCATGTTGTGTTGGTACCATGTTGTGTTGCTACCATGTTGTTGTCATGTTGTGTTGCCACCATGTTGTTGTCATGTTGTGTTGCCACCATGTTGTTGTCATGTGGTGTTGCCACCATGTTGTTGTCATGTTGTGTTGGTACCATGTTGTGTTGCTACCATGTTGTTGTCATGTTGTGTTGCCACCATGTTGTTGTCATGTTGTGTTGCCACCATGTTGTTGTCATGTTGTGTTGCTACCATGTTGTTGTCATGTGGTGTTGCAACCACGTTGTTGTGATGTTGTGTTGTTACCATGTTGTTGTCATGTTGTGTTGCTACCATGTTGTTATGTGGGGTTTCTACCATGTTGTGTTGCTACCATGTTGTTGTTATGTGGGTTGCTACCATGTTGTTATGTGGGGTTGCCACCATGTTGTTGTCATGTTGTGTTGCTACCATGTTGTGTCATGTTGTGTTGCTACCATGTTGTTGTCATGTTGTGTTGCTACCATGTTGTTGTCATGTTGTGTTGCTACCATGTTGTTGTTATGTGGTGTTGCTACCATGTTGTTGTTATGTTGTGTTGTTACCATGTTATTGTCATGTTGTGTTGCTACATGTAATAATAACATGTATGATTTATATAAAGTTCTTTAGTAATAAAACATTAGTGACATCATTTAGTATTTAATATGACATAACTTTAACAATTGTAATATGTATGTTTAAATGTCTGTACTAAAGGTTTTGAAAAAAACAAAAGGTTTGAAATAAAATGTCATTAACTTTCAATGAATTTAAATCTCTCTCCCTCTGTCTCTCCCCTTGGCTGGGAATGTTAAGGGTCAAGAAGTTGTGAATCTAGGGGTGCTCTTGCACACAGGGGAACTATATGTACACAAAATAACTAACAACCTGGACCCCCAGGTGGTTTCAAAACATATGTTTTACTAACGACCTAAACAGATAATTTTTACCCTTTTAAAAATAGTTATAGGGGAGATGTCCGGGCGATGTCTCAGTCTTTGAGAGGGTCATTGTAAAATTAAGATGTCCCCTTTACTGATGACCTAAACAGATACATTTTACCCCCCATAAAAGAGTGTCCGAGGGATGTCTCAGTCAACCCCACCAAAAATGCCCCAGAGGCCTCACACCATCCTCTTTGAAAGGTTCATTGTACTCTTTAACTATGCTTCCTTTACTGACGACCTAAACAGATCACTTTTACCCTTTTTGTCAGCTATCCAGATTTAATGGTCAAGAGGTTGTGAACCTAGATGGGCCCTTGAACACATGTTGTGTTGAGGTACACATATGTTTTCTGTTTATGAAGGAATAAATTATTGACAGGATATAGACCACAAAACAACAAAAAAAGATAACTGTATTCTTAAAGATGTGCCCTTTACTAATGACTTAAACAGATCATTTTACTCCATGAATAACCTTTTACTGCAGGGGGCTAAATCAGGGGCCTTCAATGCTGCAGAAATGTTTTGGTACCCTTCCCCAGATCTGTGCCTCAACACAATCCTGTCTAGGAGCTCTACGGACAATTCCTTCAACCTCATGGCTTGGTTTTTGCTCTGATCTGCACTGTCAACTGTGGGACCTTATATAGACAGGTGTGTGCCTTTCCAAATCATGTCCAATCAATTGAATTTACCACAGGTGGACGCCAATCTAGTTGTAGAAACATCTCAAGGATGATCAATGGAAACGATGCACCTGAGCTCAATTTCGAGTCTCACATAGCAAAGGGTCTGAATAATTATGTAAATCATTTTTTGTGTGTTTAAAACATTTGCAAAAATGTATAAAAAGCCTGTTTCCGCTTTGTCATTATGGGGTATTATGTGTAGATTGCTGAGGAAATTATTTTATTTAATCCATTTTTGAATAAGGCTGTAAGTAACAAAACGTGAAAAAAGTCAAGGGGTTCTGAATACTTTCCAAAGAAACTGGAAGTGATTGAGGAGAGAGCATCATTGCTATATTCTAATTAAAATCATTGACCCATAAGGGAACACATGACCAAAGCAATGCATGACCCATATAGAATTAAAACAACATTCATCTTAAAACCTCTTGGGTAGTTGGGGTAGTTGGGAAGCTAGCGTCCCATCTGGCCAACATCCGGTGAAATTGCAGAACGCGAAATTAAAAAATACCAAATTCAAATATTTAACATTCTTGAAAATATATGTTATACATCAAAATAAAGCTTAAATTCTTGTTAATCCAGCCAGGGTGTCAGATTTCAAAAAGTCTTTACGGCGAAAGCAAACCATGCGATTATCTGAGGACAGCGCCCCGCATACAAATAAATAACAAATCATTTTCAACCAGGGAGTTTGCGACACGAAAGTCAGAAATAGCGATATAATATATGCCTTACCTTTGAAGATCTTCTTCTGTTGGCACTCGAAAAGGTCCCAGTTACGTTACAAATGGTCCTTTTGTTCGATAAAGTCCTTCTTTATATCCATAAAAACTCAGTTTCGCTGGCGCTCTTCAGTCAATAATCCACTCTGTTTTCCTCCTTCAAAATGCATACAAAATGAATCCCAAACGTTACAATAAACTTATCCAAACAAGTCAATCAAAGTTTATAATCAAACGTTAGGTACCCTAATACGCAAATAAACAATAACATTTAAGACGGACAATTGTATGATAAATAACAAAGAACGCGCTTTCCTCCACGCGCATTGGAAACACTACAGCCAAAATGGGAGCCACTTAGAAAAACTACAACTTCTCCCTAATTTTCCAAAGAAACAGCCTGAAACTCTTTCTAAAGACTGTTGACATCTAGTGGAAGCCCTAGGAACTGCAATCCGGGAGGATTTCGCCTTATTATAATAGTGCACGCCATTGAAATCAGTGGTAGGATTTTTTTTTGGGTGGGGGATGGTTTGTCCTCGGGGTTTCGCCTGCCATTTCAGTTCTGTTATACTCACAGACATTATGTTAACAGTTTTAGAAACTTTGGAGTGGTTTCTATCCAAATCTACTAATTATATGCATATGCATAGCTTCTGGGCCTGAGTAGCAGGCAGTTTACTTTGGAACGCTTTCATCCGGACGTCAAAATACCGCCCCCCTAGCCCAAAGAGGTTAAACCTGTTAGGGCTGCAAGCCCGACACCGGTACACTTATGACAACATCCAGCTCAAGTGCAGGGCGCGAAATTCAAATCTATTTTTTTTAAATATTTAACTTTCACACATTAACAAGTCCAATACAGCATTTGAAAGATAAACATCTTGTGAATCCAGCCAACATGTCCGATTTTTAAAATGTTTTACAGCGAAAACACCACGTATATTTATGTTAGTTCACCACCAAATAAAAAAGAGGACAGACATTTTTCACAGCACATGTAGCATGCAGGTAGCATGCACAAAGCCAACCTAACTAACCTAGAACCAACCAAACGAACCTAGAAACAACTCTCTCAGATGACAGTCCTATAACATGTTACACAATAAATCTATGTTTTGTTCGAAAAATGTGCATATTTGAGCTATAAATCAGTTTTACATTGATGCTACCATCACAGCTACCGTCAGAAATAGCACCGAAGCAACCAGAGTAATTACAGACACCAACGTCAACTACCTAATTACTCATCATAAAACATTTCTGAAAAATATATGGTGTATAGCAAATGAAAGACTAAGATCTTGTGAATACAGCCAATATTTCCGATTTTTTAAGTGTTTTACAGCGAAAACACAATATATCGTTATATTAGCTTACTACAATAGCTAACACACAACAGCATTGATTCCATGTAATCGGTAGCGATAGCACAGTTCGACAGATATATGAAATAGCATCCCAAATTGGGTCCTACCTTTGTTGATCTTCCATCAGAATGTTGTACAAGGGGTCCTTTGTTCAGAACCGTCTTTGTTTGGATTCAGAACGAACTCTTTCCCTCTTGAATTAGCAAGCACACTGCCATGCGACGCTAACCTCTCCTTCCTGAGCGAAGTCATACAAACGCATCACGCTAAAACTCCCGAATAAATTTCAATAATATAATAAAACTATATTAAAAAAAACATACTTTAGGATGATATTGTGACATGTATCAAAAAAAAATCGAAGCCGGAGAGTGTATTCGGCCATAACGACGCGTTTCCAGAAGGTGATTCCAGGTCCTACTTCGCGCTCTCGGAAAAAAACCTCTCATTCCAAGAGGGTGTATTCAATCTCTGAACAAGATAATCAACTCATTTCTGCTCTCACTTCCGCTTGACACCCAGGGGAAGGTGTATGACGTGTTTCTACAGTCCTAAGTGACATGCCCTTTTATAGACAAGCTCTTGAAGAGAGACCTCGCTTTTGGAAATCTCACTTCCGGATAGGAAATGGGCTGTAAAAAGAGTTCTGTTTCACTTAGAGAAATAATTCAAACGGTTTTAGAAACTAGAGAGTGTTTTCTATCCAATAGTAATAATAATATGCATATTGTACGAGCAAGAATTGAGTACGAGGCCGTTTGAAAATGGGCACCTCTTTCCAGTTACTCAATACGCCCCCTGCAGCCATAACAGGTTTAACCAGTGGGAGGCTTGTAAATGCCCCCAGGAAAGTGGAATGAGGAAGTCTTCATTGAGACAATGATAAACAGCAATCTGTGGGTGAGTTGTGGTGGATATTATAATATAAGGAACTGCTGGAATCCAAGTCAAACCAAGATTCTTTATTACTGAGCTCACAGAGAATAACAGAGTTTAGTATTTTATCAGGATCCCCATTAGCTGTTGCAAAAGCAGCAGCTACTCTTCCTGGGGTCCACACAAAAACATGACACATAATACAGCACATCAATAGACAAGAACAGCTCAAGGACAGAACTACATACATTTTGTAAAAGGCACACGTAGTATACATATCAATGCATACACACAAACTATCTAGGTCAAATAGGGGAGAGTGGTTGTACCGTGAGGTGTTGCTTGATCTGTTTTTTGAAACCAGGTTTGCTGTTTATTTGAGCAATATGAGATGGAAGGAAGTTCCATGCAATAAGGGCCCTATATAATACTGTACGCTTTCTTGAATTTGTTCTGGAAACTTGGGGACTGTGAAAAGACCCCCGGTGGCATGTCTGGTGGGATAAGTGTGTGTGTCAGAGCTGTGTGTAAGTTGACTTGTAAGAACTTTGATGATATCTGTACATTATAGGAACACCTGTGATGACAAAAGTACAATGATTCTTGTGTTGCTTTTGCTTGAGATTAAGAATCAGTGGTTGACACCTTGCAAGTGCATGAAAAGGTCAACTGTACAAAGTCAGATGTCTATGTGTTGAAACTATATTTTAGGTAACAGATGGATAAAGGGAACTAAGAGTTCCTGTTGATACTATGTTCCAGTCTTACTTCCAGTCTGATATGATAGCAATAAGGGGAAGAGTGATTGGGAAACTAACTGCCAATAACGCAATAAGCTGAACTCTGCCTGGCAGAGACATCTTTGTATTAGCAACTATTAATTATGAGGTTATATGGTGTTAAAGTTAAGGGACATCACCCTGGGCGAGGTGATCCTCAGTAGGGGATAAAAAGGGAAAACACCATCTTTTGAACTGAGTGTTGCTTGCAAATTGCTGTAAGTGTAAACTCTGTGTTGCAATCCTTATTAAACAAACTAACCTCTGATCAAATAAGTTTTCCTGTGGTCTCTTGTGTGCACATAGGGCAGAATTCCCTTACGGACTACACAAACAATTTGGGATTTTCAACACATTCATGTTTCTTATAAAAAGAAGAAGTGATGCACTCAGTCTCTCCTCAACTCTTAGCCAAGAGAGACTGGCATGCATAGTATTTATATAAGCCCTCTGATTACAATTAAGAGCAATACGTGCCGCTCTGTTCTGGGCCAGCTGCAGCTTTACTAGGTCTTTCCTTGCAGCACTGGACCACACGACTGGACAATAATCAAGATTAGACAAAACTAGAGCCTGCAGAACTTGCTTTTTGGAGTGTGATGTCAAAAAAGCAGAGCATCTCTTTATTGCGGCTAGACCTCTCCCCATCTTTACAACCATTGAATCTATATGTTTTGACCATGACAGTTTACAATCTAAGGTAATGCCAAGTAATTTAGTCTCCTCAACTTGTTCAACAGCAACACAATTCATTACCAGATTCAGCAGAGGTCTAGAACTTAAGGAATGATTTGTACCAAATACAATGCTCTTAGTTTTAGAGATGTTCAGGACCAGTTTATTACTGGCCACCCATTCCAAAACAGACTGCAACTCTTTGTTAAGTGTTTCAGTGACTTCATTAGCTGTGGTTGCTGATGCTTATATGGTTGAATCATCAGCATACATGGACACACATGCTTTGTTTAATGCCAGTGGCAGGTCATTGGTAAGAATAGAAAAGAGTAGAGGGCCTAGAGAGCTGCCCTGAGGTACATTACACTTTATATGTTTGACATGAGAGAAGCTTCCATTAAAAACCCTCTGAGTTCTACTAGATAGATAGCTCTGAATCCACATTATGGCAGAGGTTGAAAAGCCATAGCACAGACATTCTTAAACAACAGGTTATGGTCATAATATCAAAGGCTGCATTGAAATCTAACAATAGAGCTCCCACAATCTTCTTGTTATCAATTTCTCTCAACCAATCATCAGTCATTTGTGTCAGTGCAGCACATGTTGAGTGTCCTTCTCTATAAGCATGCTGAAGTCTGTTTTTCATTTGTTTACAGAGAAATATCATTGTATTTGGTCAAACACAATTTTTCCCAACAGTTTGCTAAGAGCTGGCAGCAAGCTTATAGGTCTGCTGTTAGAAACCAGTAAAGACCGTGTTTACCACTCTTGGGTAGTGGAATTACTTTGGCATTCCTCCAGGCCTGAGGACAAAGACTTTCCTCTAGGCCCAGATTAAAAATATGACAGATAGGAGTGGCTATAGAGTCAGCTACTGTCCTCAGTAGCTTCCCATCTAAGTTGTCAATGTCATTATTGATCGATAACAATTTTTCCACCTCTCCCACACCAACTTTACAAAATGTAATACTTGCAAGTTTTTTTTCCATCATTCTTTATATCATTGATCTTGGCTTCCTAATAAAATGTATTATTTTGTTGAGTTTGGTCACATCATTTCTCCATTTGCCAGCCAGATGTGCAGCCAGACTTATTAGCCACTCCTTTTGCCCAAACTCTTTCAAACATACAGTTTTTAAATTCCTCATCAATCCATGGAGCCTTAACAGTTCTAACAGTCAGTTTCTTAACAGGTACATGTTTATCAATAATTGGAAGAAGCAATTTCATATGGTTTTCCCACAGTCTGAGCTTTTGTAAGCCGTCTCCTCTATGTGCAGTCTCATGTGTTCTTTCAGGTTGTTTAATTGGTTAAAACTCTTTCCAGACTGGGAGCAGTGGTAAGGCTTCTCCCCTGTGTGTATTCTCTTGTGTTGTTTCAGGTTCCATAACTGGTTAAAACACTTGCCACACTGGGAGCAGTGGTAAGGCTTCTCCCCTGTGTGTATTATCTCATGAACTTTCAGGGTCCCTAAATGGTTAAAACTCTTTCCACACTGGGAGCAGTGGTAAGGCTTCTCCCCTGTGTGTATTCTCTCGTGATTTTTCAGGTTCCCTGACCGGTTAAAACACTTGCCACACTGGGAGCAGTGGTAAGGCTTCTCCCCTGTGTGTATTATCTCATGTTCTTTCAGATGCCCTGACTGGTTGAAACACTTTCCACACTGGGAGCATTGGTAAGGCTTCTCCCCTGTGTGTATTATCTCATGAACTTTCAGGATCCTTAAATGGTTAAAACTCTTTCCACACTGGGAGCAGTGGTAAGGCTTCTCCCCTGTGTGTATTCTCTCATGTTTTTTCAGATCCCCTGACTGGTTAAAACTCTTTCCACACTGCAAGCAGTGGTAAGATTTCTCCCCTGTGTGTATTCTCTCATGTCGGTACAGGTCCCTTAACTGGTTAAAACACTTTCCACAGTGGGAACACTGGTGTCTTCTTGTTGGTTTGGACGTCCCTGGCTCTGGTTCCTCTGAGTCTGGTCTTTCTCCTGCCAAAGACAGTGTGTTTAAAAAAAAAAGAGATCTGAATGAAACCTCCACATGATAAATAGGCCTTGCTACGAGGGTAAATCCTAATCAGATCGCTCAATAAGCTAAGGCCAGTTTTTAACAATCTTAGTGTGATTTTAAAACAAATGTTGTAGAGTTTCCTGGTAATTACTGATAATGTTTACATTACTTATTTATTCATTCTGTTTTACAAGTCAGAACACAAAAAACTAAACCGTTCTTGGACACTCAAGACACAGATGTCCGCTTAATTCCAATCGAGCAGGTGGTTCTAAATATATAACTTTCATAGCTGTATGATACAGAATGCGACCTACAGTCGTGGCCAAAAGTTTTGAGAATGACACAAATATTAATTTCCACAAAGTTTGCTGCTTCAGTGTCTTCAGATATTTTTGTCAGATGTTACTATGACATACTGAAGTATAATTACAAGCATTTCATAAGTGTCAAAGGCTTTTATTGGCAATGACATGAAGTTGATGCAAAGAGTCAATATTTGCAGTGTTGACCCTTCTTTTTCAAGACCTCTGCAATCCACCCTGGTGTCAATTAACTTCTGGGCTAAAAACATCCTGACTGATGGCAGCCTCATTCTTGCATAATCAATGCTTGGAGTTTGTCAGAATTTGTGGGTTTTTGTTTGTCCACCCGCCTCTTGAGGATTGACCACAAGTTTCTCAATGGGATTTAAGGTCTGGGGAGATTCCTGGCCATGGACCCAAATATTGAATTGTTTTGTTCACCGAGCCACTTATCACGTTTGCCTTATGGCAAGGTGCTCCATCATGCTGGAAAAGACATTGTTCGTCACCGAACCTGTTACTGGATGGTTGGGAGAAGTTGCTCTCGGAGGATTTGTTGGTGGCATTCCTTATTCATGGCTGTGTTCTTAGGCAACAATTGTGAGTGAGCCCACACTCTTGGCTGAAAGCAACACCCCACACATGAATGGTCTCAGGATGCTTTAACGTTGTCATGACACAGGACTGATGGAAGCGCTCACCTTGTCTTCTCCGGACAAGCTTTTTTCCAGATGCCCCAAACAATCGAAAAGGGGATTCATCAGAGAAAATGACTTTACCCCAGTCCTCAGCAGTCCAATCCCTGTACCCTTTGCAGAATATCAGTCTGTGTGCAGATGCACTCACACCTGCCCTGCTGCCATTCCTGAGCAAAGCTCTGTACTGGTGGTGCCCTGATCCCGCTGCTGAATCAACTTTAGGAGACGGTCCTGGCGCTTGCTGGACTTTCTTGGGTTCCCTGAAGCCTTCTTCACAACAATTAACCGCTCTGAAGCCTTCTTCACAACAATTGAACCGCTCTCCTTGAAGTTCTTGATGATCTGATAAATGGTTGATTTAGGTGCAATCTTACTGGCAGCAATATCCTTGCCTGTGAAGCCTTTTTTGTGCAAAGCAATGATGACGGCACGTGTTTCCTTGCAGGTAACCATGGGTGACAGAGGAAGAACAATGATTCCAAGCACCACCCTCCTTTTGAAGCTTCCAGTTTTGGGGGGGATTCAGTTCATTTGCATGGCAAAGAGGGACTTTGCAATTAATTACAACTCATCTGATCACTATTCATTACATTCTGGAGTATATGCAAATTGCCATCATACAAACTGAGGCAGCAGACTGTGAAAATTCATATTTGTGTCATTCTCAAAACGTTTGGCCACAACTTTACACACTTCCTTAAACATAAAATAAGTAAATAACTAATTTTAAGTGGAAGTCCAAAACTTATTTTTACATCGAAGACACAAAGCACATCAGTAAAATCTCCCCGTTGTCGAAAGGGTTCGACAACATGCTGTTTAAATGGCCCAATTTCTATTTAGACGTTCACAGATTTTCAACATTGGGTCGAGCTGTGTCATTGGCCAACGAGACAACGGAACCAGTTTGTTGAGTTGTCTATAGTCAACGGTAAGACACCATTTACCGGTGGTTTTAGAACAGATGTCAGAATCGACATCCAGCCTGAACGTTGATGTGTCGTCAAGTGGCAATATGGGGGTTACTGCGAATGCCTTTGACAGACAAGTAAACAGCGTACCTCCCTCGCCATCTAGGTCTAGGGAGGATGGAAGAGGCCCAATCATGGGAACAACCAGTTCAAAATCATGGAAGAAGTAATCGATCAATGTTCCTAGTTGAGTGTGCCGAGGAATGGAAATATCCGCTTGAGTCAGATTTTGTACCAGGGGGTAAGTGGATCTAGTGGTCAGTTCCAACAGCGGGTTGCCATTGATAGTTAGCCCCAAGTCGAATAGTTGCGGAGAGGGTTGGAAGAACGCAGTGGTGCCTTCCACCCGGTATCCGGGCACCAGGTTCAGACTTACAGAAACCTCTGTGGTTCTTCCCGGAATCATCATGGCGGACTCAGAGGTACTGGTGCACTGTCCATCTCTGCTGCTGGGCACTGAGGTACTGGTGCACTGTCCATCTCTGCTGCTGGGCACTGAGGTACTGGTGCACTGTCCATCTCTGCTGCTGGGCACTGAGGTACTGGTGCACTGTCCATCTCTGCTGGTGGGCACTGAGGTACTGGTGCACTGTCCATCTCTGCTGCTGGGCACTGAGGTACTGGTGCACTGTCCATCTCTGCTGCTGGGCACTGAGGTACTGGTACACTGTCCATCTCTGCTGCTGGGCACTGAGGTACTGGTGCACTGTCCATCTCTGCTGCTGTGCACTGAGGTACTGTCCATCTCTGCTGGTGGGCACTGAGGTACTGGTGCACTGTCCATCTCTGCTGGTGGGCACTGAGGTACTGGTGCACTGTCCATCTCTGCTGGTGGGCACTGAGGTACTGGTGCACTGTTCATCTCTGCTGGTGGGCACTGAGGTACTGGTGCACTGTCCATCTCTGCTGGTGGGCACTAAGGTACTGGTACACTGTCCATCTCTGCTGGTGGGCACTGAGGTACTGGTGCACTGTCCATCTCTGCTGGGCACTGAGGTACTGGTGCACTGTCCATCTCTGCTGCTGGGCACTGAGGTACTGGTGCACTGTCCATCTCTGCTGGGCACTGAGGTACTGGTGCACTGTCCATCTCTGCTGCTGGGCACTGAGGTACTGGTACACTGTTCATCTCTGCTGGTGGGCACTGAGGTACTGGTACACTGTTCATCTCTGCTGGGCACTGAGGTACTGGTGCACTGTCCATCTCTGCTGGGCACTGAGGTACTGGTGCACTGTCCATCTCTGCTGCTGGGCACTGAGGTACTGGTGCACTGTCCATCTCTGGTGGGCACTGAGGTACTGGTGCACTGTCCATCTCTGCTGGTGGGCACTGAGGTACTGGTGCACTGTCCATATCTGCTGCTGGGCACTGAGGTACTGGTGCACTGTCCATCTCTGCTGCTGGGCACTGAGGTACTGGTGCACTGTCCATCTCTGCTGGTGGCCACTGAGGTACTGGTGCACTGTCCATCTCTGCTGGTGGCCACTGAGGTACTGGTGCACTGTCCATCTCTGCTGCTGGGCACTGAGGTACTGGTGCACTGTCCATCTCTGCTGCTGTGCACTGAGGTACTGGTGCACTGTCCATCTCTGGTGGGCACTGAGGTACTGGTGCACTGTCCATCTCTGGTGGGCACTGAGGTACTGGTGCACTGTCCATCTCTGGTGGTGTGCACTGAGGTACTGGTGCACTGTCCATCTCTGCTGGTGGGCACTGAGGTACTGGTGCACTGTCCATCTCTGCTGGTGGGCACTGAGGTACTGGTGCACTGTCCATCTCTGCTGGTGGGCACTGAGGTACTGGTGCACTGTCCATCTCTGCTGGTGGCCACTGAGGTACTGGTGCACTGTCCATATCTGCTGGTGTGCACTGAGGTACTGGTGCACTGTCCATCTCTGCTGCTGGGCACTGAGGTACTGGTGCACTGTCCATCTCTGCTGCTGGGCACTGAGGTACTGGTGCACTGTCCATCTCTGCTGGTGGGCACTGAGGTACTGGTGCACTGTCCATCTCTGCTGGTGGGCACTGAGGTACTGGTGCACTGTCCATCTCTGCTGCTGGGCACTGAGGTACTGGTGCACTGTCCATCTCTGGTGGGCACTGAGGTACTGGTGCACTGTCCATCTCTGCTGGTGGGCACTGAGGTACTGGTGCACTGTCCATCTCTGCTGGTGGGCACTGAGGTACTGGTGCACTGTCCATCTCTGCTGGTGGGCACTGAGGTACTGGTGCAATGTCCATCTCTGCTGGTGGCCACTGAGGTACTGGTGCACTGTCCATATCTGCTGCTGGGCACTGAGGTACTGGTGCACTGTCCATCTCTGCTGGTGGGCACTGAGGTACTGGTGCACTGTCCATCTCTGCTGGTGGGCACTGAGGTACTGGTGCACTGTCCATCTCTGCTGGTGGGCACTGAGGTACTGGTGCACTGTCCATCTCTGCTGCTGTGCACTGAGGTACTGGTGCACTGTCCATCTCTGCTGCTGGGCACTGAGGTACTGGTGCACTGTCCATCTCTGCTGGTGGGCACTGAGGTACTGGTGCACTGTCCATCTCTGCTGGTGGCCACTGAGGTACTGGTGCACTGTTCATCTCTGCTGGTGGGCACTGAGGTACTGGTGCACTGTCCATCTCTGCTGGTGGGCACTAAGGTACTGGTACACTGTCCATCTCTGCTGGTGGGCACTGAGGTACTGGTGCACTGTCCATCTCTGCTGGGCACTGAGGTACTGGTGCACTGTCCATCTCTGCTGCTGGGCACTGAGGTACTGGTGCACTGTCCATCTCTGCTGGGCACTGAGGTACTGGTGCACTGTCCATCTCTGCTGCTGGGCACTGAGGTACTGGTACACTGTTCATCTCTGCTGGTGGGCACTGAGGTACTGGTACACTGTTCATCTCTGCTGGGCACTGAGGTACTGGTGCACTGTCCATCTCTGCTGGGCACTGAGGTACTGGTGCACTGTCCATCTCTGCTGCTGGGCACTGAGGTACTGGTGCACTGTCCATCTCTGGTGGGCACTGAGGTACTGGTGCACTGTCCATCTCTGCTGGTGGGCACTGAGGTACTGGTGCACTGTCCATATCTGCTGCTGGGCACTGAGGTACTGGTGCACTGTCCATCTCTGCTGCTGGGCACTGAGGTACTGGTGCACTGTCCATCTCTGCTGGTGGGCACTGAGGTACTGGTGCACTGTCCATCTCTGCTGGTGGCCACTGAGGTACTGGTGCACTGTCCATCTCTGCTGCTGGGCACTGAGGTACTGGTGCACTGTCCATCTCTGCTGCTGTGCACTGAGGTACTGGTGCACTGTCCATCTCTGGTGGGCACTGAGGTACTGGTGCACTGTCCATCTCTGGTGGGCACTGAGGTACTGGTGCACTGTCCATCTCTGGTGGTGTGCACTGAGGTACTGGTGCACTGTCCATCTCTGCTGGTGGGCACTGAGGTACTGGTGCACTGTCCATCTCTGCTGGTGGGCACTGAGGTACTGGTGCACTGTCCATCTCTGCTGGTGGGCACTGAGGTACTGGTGCACTGTCCATCTCTGCTGGTGGCCACTGAGGTACTGGTGCACTGTCCATATCTGCTGGTGTGCACTGAGGTACTGGTGCACTGTCCATCTCTGCTGCTGGGCACTGAGGTACTGGTGCACTGTCCATCTCTGCTGCTGGCACTGAGGTACTGGTGCACTGTCCATCTCTGCTGGTGGGCACTGAGGTACTGGTGCACTGTCCATCTCTGCTGGTGGGCACTGAGGTACTGGTGCACTGTCCATCTCTGCTGGTGGGCACTGAGGTACTGGTGCACTGTCCATCTCTGCTGGTGGGCACTGAGGTACTGGTGCACTGTCCATCTCTGCTGGTGGGCACTGAGGTACTGGTGCACTGTCCATCTCTGCTGCTGTGCACTGAGGTACTGGTGCACTGTCCATCTCTGCTGCTGGGCACTGAGGTACTGGTGCACTGTCCATCTCTGCTGGTGGGCACTGAGGTACTGGTGCACTGTCCATCTCTGCTGGTGGCCACTGAGGTACTGGTGCACTGTCCATCTCTGCTGCTGGGCACTGAGGTACTGGTGCACTGTCCATCTCTGCTGGTGGGCACTGAGGTACTGGTGCACTGTCCATCTCTGCTGGTGGGCACTGAGGTACTGGTGCACTGTCCATCTCTGCTGGTGGGCACTGAGGTACTGGTGCACTGTCCATCTCTGCTGGTGGCCACTGAGGTACTGGTGCACTGTCCATCTCTGCTGGTGGGCACTGAGGTACTGGTGCACTGTCCATCTCTGCTGGTGGGCACTGAGGTACTGGTGCACTGTCCATCTCTGCTGGTGGGCACTGAGGTACTGGTGCACTGTCCATCTCTGCTGGTGGGCACTGAGGTACTGGTGCACTGTCCATCTCTGCTGGTGGGCACTGAGGTACTGGTGCACTGTCCATCTCTGCTGGTGGGCACTGAGGTACTGGTGCACTGTCCATCTCTGCTGGTGGGCACTGAGGTACTGGTGCACTGTCCATCTCTGCTGGTGGCCACTGAGGTACTGGTGCACTGTCCATCTCTGCTGCTGGGCACTGAGGTACTGGTGCACTGTCCATCTCTGCTGGTGGCCACTGAGGTACTGGTGCACTGTCCATCTCTGCTGGTGGCCATAGTTGAGGGCTAAACTGGAGAGAACCTTCACAAGGCCTCCGCCTGATGGTCTATTTTGGAGAGCGTCTGTCACAATGTCTGCATTTTTCTCGCTTATCTAACATTTTCAGCCCCTCGGCATAGTTAGGATTTGCATCGTTGCTGAGGTCAGTGATCAATCTTTCCGTGGGTGAAGGTCCACTGATTAGAGGGGGAATGGGTGGAAACACATCTGATGGATTGCTCGTTGTTATAATGATCAGTTATTTCACTTTACGTAATATTTGGGTTTTTTGAGTTGGAGGCTGCAAACACAATTTAACTCAGTTTGTAAATGTCAATGAATCATCAAGACTGAGTCAGTAATGCGAGTTGGTTATTACTGAACTTGCCAAAACAGATTTGATTGATTAAATCGATTTTAATGATAAATCTAACCTGTATAGGCTATTTGGGAATTTTAACTTTAATTCACCTGAAAGAGTTGCTATCGCTAAGTTAACGTTGAAAAGATTAACGATGTCTCATTGGTTAGAAGACATTAGTTTGTGTATTATTCCAATAACCAACCTGGAAAGGTAGTGTATCAATTTAATGTATGTATTAAATTGAATGAGACAATAATATCCAATCAGTTGAGACTGGTTTGATATCATACAGCGTAACCTGAATTATTTTAAAGTAATTACTGCGATTCTTCACCACCGGAGGTCTCTATTAACACTAGCTAAAATCGCCAAGGTATCAGGGAAGGTGGAATTTCACAATGCTGTTAAAAGGTCTCCCTAAACACCATTGAACTGGTAAAACGGATTTAATCTATTAATCAATTTGAAAGATTTGTCAACCCTGTATATGCTAAAGGTATTAGCTTTAATTAACCTGACATAGTTGTTATATCTAAGTTAATGTGGAAAAGTTTAACCATCTCATTGGTTAGAAGACATTAGTGTGTGTATTATTCCAATAACCAACCTGGAAAGGTAGTGTAGCAATTTAATGTATTGTAATGACCCGGCTGGGTCATAAAGGGAAAAGAGACGGACTCTAGGTGTGCAGGTCAGAACACAGGTTTATTCCTAAACTGGGCTATTGTTCCGGCCACAGCCCACGCCGCTAAATGCCGAACGTTACACAATGTTACCATGTCGAGTTAAGGGTCACTCTCATAGGAACTGATCAAGGCCCCGAACAGAAAAGAAAGATGAGACAGTAATCCCTATTGATGCATTTCCAAACCCCGCGGGATTACCCATCATACCCCCCCAACCTTTCCATCTGTCCTGACATATTTAACCCCTGCTAGTAGCCATGAGAACCATAACACACCCACAAACACAGAACACAATACCGGGTCGTTACAGTATGTATTAAATTGAATGAGACAATGATATCCAATCAGTTGAGACTGGTTTGATATCCTACAGCGTAACCTGAATTATTTCATGAAAAATGACTGCCGATTCTTCGCCAGAGGTTACTGATAGCGCAAGCTGAGATCTCACATGATTCCCGCCCGGCGCGGGAATTCACTATGAACAAAGGGGAAAACAAAAATGGCTGCTCCCCTTTCTTAGCTTAGCATCTGGCGCAATGCTTAGCTTTCCTTCCACTTCGCCGCGCAAGGGAAGTCCCCCCAACAAGGGAACGGGTTTACTAGGTGACGTCTCACGTTCAACCCTTAAACTCTTCACGTTACCAAATGCGAGAGGTAGAAAGATAATGGCTTCGGTCAAACGAATATATCTACTCAAATTTCCGTAATGGCTGGCTCATATGTCCTCTGCTCTAGGAATTGCTTATGACCGAGTCAGATCACTCCTCAAAGCGACCTACTAGTTGGGCCACTAGTATTATTCTCAGAATGTCTACATCGGCTCGGTACATATGCCCTAGCTCGTAGCATTCAGTAGACCCTCCGACACACTGGCTTTCGTCAGATGTACCACAGGGGTGGTTCTCTCCCGACCAGTATCTGGGTGAAATGGAACGACACACACACGCTTTCTCCCACACCAGTCCTGCCTATAGCTATTAATGGTATATATGTATCTTGCTACACAATTGGTATGGAATTAACCCAAAAGTGCGGCCATAGTTTTATCTTCGATGCTCCCACGGGTTGCCAATATGTCGTGACGTTGTATTAGTTAATGTGACGACTGCTGCTCATCGAATGATTAACGGTTTATAATTGCGTGATTAAATGAATCAGACAATTATTAACTCATTAACCTGGGCACCATGGGAAAATTAGTTTTTATTGAGTTTCTATTTCCCAAATTACCTCAAAGAATATCAGAACATCGATTTTACAACAGTCGCTAATTAATCAATTTCCTCTACAGTCTCATTCTGAACGTCGCATAATCCGGGAATCTGCATCATTGAGAAATAATGAATTGAAGTTGGAACATTTGTGACATTTGTAGACTAGAGATTAAGAATGTTGGGCCATTAACCGAGAAGTCGCTGGTTCGAATCCGCACGCCCCCCAAGGTAGAAAAAAGCTGCCGTTCTACCCTTGAGCAAGGCAGTTAACCCCCAACAACTGCTCCCCGGGCGCCGATAACGTGGACATCGATTAAGGCAGCCCCCGCACCACTCTGATTCAGAGGGGTTGGGTTCAATGCGGAAGACACATTTAGGGTGAATGGATTCAGTTGTGACTGACTAGATATCCCCTTTCCCATCCCAGTCCTCCTTTAAGACTCCATAATGTTTCATCATTAGATGCTACAGTCCTCCTTTAAGAGAGATCTTTGATGAAAACCTGCTCCAGAGCAGAACCTGCTGCTTGAACAGAGTTCTGAGCATAGGGTCTGAATACTTAAGTAAATGTAATATTTCAGTTTTGTATTTTTTGGTAAATTAGCAAAATTATCAAACAAAAATGTTTGGTATTGTGTTTTTAGAAAAAGGCTGTAATGTAACAAAATGTGGAAAAAGTCAAGGGGTCTGAATACTTTCAGGAGGCACTGTACTCTCCGATAGCAACGGCCAATAGCAGACCACTTCCTATATCAGGGACATAGTCGCTCCCGTCTTCCATGTGTGAAAGGTAACCTGGTGAATATCATAGAATCAGGGTTCTGTTAGGTAACCTGGTGAATATCATAGAATCAGAGTTCTGTTAGGTAACCTGGTGAATATCATAGAATCAGGGTTCTGTTAGGTAACCTGGTGAATATCATAGAATCAGGGTTCTGTTAGGTAACCTGGTGAATATCATAGAATCAGGGTTCTGTTAGGTAACCTGGTGAATATCATAGAATCAGGGTTCTGTTAGGTAACCTGGTGAATATCATAGAATCAGGGTTCTGTTAGGTAACCTGGTGAATATCATAGAATCAGGGTTCTGTTAGGTAACCTGGTGAATATCATAGAATCAGGGTTCTGTTAGGTAACCTGGTGAATATCATAGAATCAGGGTTCTGTTAGGGAACCTGGTGAATATCATAGAATCAGGGTTCTGTTAGGGAACCTTCAGTTCTATTTCAGTGACTCGTTAGTCTCTCACTTTGGGGATATAGTCAACTACCACAGAGCTCATATACTCTCTGATGCCAAGTCTAGACAGGATCATCCCTCAGAGGTCCCCACTCTACTCACCGTATGTGTAGTGATGTCCAGTCAGTAGAACCTCATGAAGGTACATCACCACAACATGCTGCATTACAGATCTCTTGAACAGAGATGCCTTTGAACAATGCCTATGTTGTAGCCATACCTCTGGTGGATTGAGCCATCAAGCCCTCCGGAGGTGTCAGATCCTTGCTACTATAGAATCTCATGAAGATATGGGGGTGTAACTCATTATACGGATATAATGGCTGAAGTAAAGCAGTTTTAAACAATATAAATCTAATTTCTATTCTTTCCAGCGGCCCCAACAGCGGAAATGGTCTCAAGCAAAACATAAAAATCCCAGGATGGGACTAGCTGTTTGGGTACTGGGCGTAGGTGACCCTTCATAAAACAACAGATCAAGGGGTGTTCCACTGTATAGTTGTTGCAGCCTAAATGGCAGCCAAATATACATTTATAGTTGAAAAGGTTTTCCTTCGTCAGAAGACAGAGTAGCTCTGAAACAGAGCAACAAAGGGGCTGATTTGTTTCTGATCTCACCATCTGTTAAATACACTGTGCTATAGTAATTATTGTGCTATAGTGAGTGTGTGGCTCTAGAACTCTGAATAGAGTTTATTCTCAAGGAGAGCGGTCACGTGTGTTGAGAAGCAGAGGATCACTGGTTTGAGCCTGGTATGGGGACAGGGACAGTGGAGGAATTTCAACTGTTAGCATCAGTTACACATTTTATTAATAAAGTTAGTCATTTCCAAATGAAACCATCTTCTGTAAGGTCAATATGTTGGAGTTCAGGCTTTATTTGACCTGTTAAAGTAGGAAATGAAATTAACTTTGTCCATTACAAAGATGGAGGTCAAGACAAAAAAGGAGCTTGTTTTAAAATATATATTGGCCCGTTTAACAAGTTGTGTAGATCAGATGTTAATGAAGCAATACAGACCACATTTAAGTGTCTGGAGTTTAGTTTGTGTGTTCTAGAGTCTTGTAAAGAAAGGGGGGGTT
The DNA here is from genome assembly GCF_016432855.1 of Salvelinus namaycush. Lineage (NCBI taxonomy): Eukaryota > Metazoa > Chordata > Actinopteri > Salmoniformes > Salmonidae > Salvelinus > Salvelinus namaycush. The sequence goes on from NW_024058543.1 coordinate 19,904, forward strand.
GACTGGGACAGGCAATGTAACATCCATCATGTTTTAAGGAAAAGGTTTTGTAAAAAGCACCTTACATCAGATCATCTTGAAACTTTCTCTCTAAAGCTAACTTTCATCAAGGTTTTATATGGTCTATTGGTTTCTCTCTTTTTATTGGCAGAATCCTTTTTCAGTGTTATATTCATAACATCCATATCCACCAGTCTATCTTCCTGTCAACTAACAGAACTCTGCTGGTTGTCCTGGTAACATATACCAGTCTATCTTCCTGTCAACTAACAGAACTCTGCTGGTTGTCCTGGTAACAGATACCAGTGGGCAGATCTATTGTATTTGTTCAAACTAAACTACAGCACTTACTTTGATGAGTCAAATCTGATCCTTTCTTCTCTTCTCCTCCTCTCACAGTTCCACTCAGCCCCGATGTTTTCCTGCAGTCCACCAGCAGCACAGACAAGCTCTTCATACCCAGCAGTAAGGTGCTACCGGGAGAGGCATGACACGGGGACTCCGGGAGGGTGAAAGGGCTAGCGTTGTCCTGGTAACCATAAAGAGGGGACACAGACACATATCATTATGAATGCTTATGTCATCGCTGTCATGAAGTGGTTTACAGAAACCCAGCCCAGACCCTGATAGAGCAAGCTGTATGTTAGACCAGACCAAGCTGTACCATCTGGTGTTCTGATCTGGAGAGACTCTTCTCTGACTCGTCAGCATCAGGATGTTGTTGAGGCTCCCCAGAGGATCCACAATAGTCATGTCTCTCTCCTGTGTGAATGAGAACATCAAACAGATAGTGAACTTACGACCGTCTATTATAATCATAGGGTCTTACAAGAGGCATTAATCTCTCTAAACAGGGCCTAAAATGCAAATGTTAAAGGGTCGTTCCACTGAATGGGCCCCTTTTGCATACCTTTGATATTGTAAGTATAAATTATGCTCCAACATTGCATTTTAAAAGCCTGTTATACTAGATGAGATGCACTTTAATGTAGACCACATGGATAATTTAATAAATCTAATTTAAAAGTCCCCAAAATATATGTACCAATGGCAGATTAAAACTAACAAAGGCAGATGGCCCCTTTAACAATTCCTACAGTACTGAACAACATATTCACGTGTAGAACTTCAGTAGAATGCCCCTTAAAATCCCCACATTAGTTAAACTAACGGCATAGTGTGTGGCTCTGTTTTTAAGACAGTACTCACTGGTGTTAATCTGATATTCTGTCTCCTCCACTTTCACTCCCAAGACGTCTTCCTTCTTCACCTCTACTGAGATAGCATCGTCTTCCTTCTTCACCTCTACTGAGATAGCATCGTCTTCCTCTCTGAAAGGTTCTTCCTCTGTTTCCTCTATAACATCCTCTTCTTCTTTCACGACAATGTTCAGCCTCAGAGCTTCTTTCTGCATACAGAGGACCTCTTCTTTAACAGGGGATGAGTAGTTTAGTGAGCTCATGGTCTGGGATGTTAGAATTAGCGACTAGCCTAACGCTAGGCTCAGTATCAATGTTTTAACAACTTTGAAAATTGAACAAGCAAATTAGGTTAAAGTTAACCAGTTGATACGTCAACTGAACTGCGTTAACAACACTGAGATTAGCTAATGTACATTAACATGGTCTAAAGCGTCAATCTTTCAGTTTTATGTTGGCTAGCAAGCTACCGAGGTGGTTGAAAGAGTAGCCGCGTTGTTGTTCCTGAAGAAGCGTCCCGTCTAGTCCATTATACGTCACGCAAGAATCAACACCTGAAAGACGCATATCGCCGTCTGCTGGCTGGAGTGGGTAACGCAGTTTGGAAACAACAGTTACTACACTTTTGTATTGGAAAAAACGTCAGAATAATTTAACAATAAGCTGATATATAGTAAATGATGAATACATACTTCTATGAATAGGTAGTGTTTTAATAAACATTTGCTCTGTTAATTTTTCACATTCGTTTTTATCTAGATGTGACTGTACTATTCCATTAAAGCTACGCTCTTTAAGAAACCAATCATCCTGTAAACCAGGGGTGGGCAACTCCAGTCCTCGGGGCCTGATTGGTGTCACACTTTTTCTCCATCGCTAGCAAACACAGCTGATTAATCAAACTGCATCCTAAACTGAAGATTATGATTAGGTGATTATTGGAGTCTGGTGTGTTAGCTGGGGCTGGAAGCTATGATCCCTTATTGATGTCACTAGTTAAATCCCCTTCAATCAGTATAGATGAAGGGGAGGAGACAAGTTAAAAAGGCATTTTAGGCCTTGAGACAAATGAGACATGGCTTGTGTATGTGTGCCATTCAGACGGTGAATGGGGAAAACAAAATATTTAAGTGTCTTTGAACGGGGGATGGTAGTAGGTCCCAGGCGCCGGTTTGTGTCAAGAACTGCAACGCTGCTGAGGTTTTCCAGCTCAACGGTTTCCCATGTGTACCAAGAATCATCCACCACCCAAACAGTGGTGTTTAAGATGAGGCAGAACGATTTGTTTTTTCATGAGCATGGCCTTAATTCTATTACAGCATATTGGGTAACTGTCATTCATATTCCATTCACCCTGTTCAATGTAACAGCAATAGGTTTAGGCTACTACATGATACTAACATTTTCCCTATACCCATCATGAGATTGCTACAATCTAGCCTATGACTGAAAGTTTAGAATGTAGGTGCACACAGGTCGAGATAGGTTTTTTAGGTGAGAGACAGTCTTGAAGACATCACCAACTAATTATCATGGTCCAAACACACCGAGACAGTCGTGAAGAGGGCACGACAACAACTTTTCCACCTCAGGAGACTGAAAAGATTTGGCATGGGTCTCCAGATCCTCAAAAAGTTCTACAGCTGCACCATCGAGAGCATCCTGACCGGTTGCATTACCGCCTGGTATGGCAACTGCTCGGCATCTGACCGTAATGCACTACAGAGGGTAGTGAACATCACTGGGGCCAAGCTTCCTGCCATCCAGGACAATTATAAAGAAAGCCCAAAAAATTGTCAGATACTCCAGTCACCCAAGTCATAGACTGTTTTCTCTGCTCCCGCACGTCAAGCGGTACCGGAGCACCAAGTCTAGAACCAAAAGGCTCCTTAACAGCTTCTACCCCCAAGCCATAAGACTGCTGAACAATTAATCAAATGGCCACCCGGACTATTTACATTGACCCCCACCTCCATTTGTTTTGTACACTGCTGCTAGTTGCTGTTTATTATCTATGAAATGTCACTTCACCCCTACCTACATGTACAAATGACCTCGACTAACCTGTACCCCCGCACATTGACTCGGTACCAGTACCCCCTGTATATAGCCTTGTTATTGTTTATTTTATTGTGTTACTTTTTATTATTTTTACTTTTGGTCATTTGCTCATTTTCTTAACTTTTCTTGAACTGTACTGTTAGTTAAGGGCTTGTAAGTAAGCAATTCACTGTAAGGTCTACACTTGTTGTATTCGGCGCATTTGACAAATAAAGTTTGATTTTATTTGACAAATTCAGGTATGTTATCCCGTTTTTTTCTGTTTAAGAAACGTTTGTCTCTAGAGAGTTGAAAACAGCAGGTCTGGGACAGGTAGCACCTCCGGTGAACAGGTCAGGGTTCCATAGCCGCAGGCAGAACAGTTGAAACTGGAGCAGCAGCACGGCCAGCTGGACTGGGGACAGCAAGTAGTCATCATGCCAGGTAGTCCTGAGGCATGGTCCTAGGGCTCAGGTCCTCCGAGAGAGAGAAAGAAAGAAAGAGAGAAAGAGAGAATTCGAGAGAGCATACTTAAATTCACACAGGACACCGGATAAGACAGGAGAAATACTCCAGATATACAGACTGACCCCAGCCCCCCGACACATAAACTACTGCAGCATAAATACTGGAGGCTGAGACAAGAGGGGTCAGGAGACACTGTGGCCCCATCCGATGATACCCCCGACAGGGCCAAACAGGCAGGATATAACCCCACCCTCTTTGCCAAAGCACAGCCCCCACACCACTAGAGGGATATCTTCAACCACCAACTTACCATCCTGAGACAAGGCCGAGTATAGCCCACAAAGATCTTCGCCATGGCACATCCCAATGGGGGGTGCCAACCCATGAATACGGCTGCACAGTATTGTCTCTTCTCGATGGCGGTTATGATATCGTTTAGTACCTTGAGCGGGGATAAGGTGCACCCATGACCAGCTCGGAAACCATATTGCACAGCGGAGAAGGTTCATGCTGAAAGAGCTCTGATAGGTTGGAGGATGTCCTCCGGAAGTTGTCATAATTACTGTTTAAGTCTATGGAAGCCTTGAGAACCATAAGCCTCCTAGGTTTTGTATTGAAGTCAATGTACCCAGAGGAGGACGCAAAATAGTATGTTTTATTCAATTATTTTTTTATTCAATTATTTGGTGATGTGATTATATTTAGTATAGTTTTATCCCAAAATTATTTTATTTTAATGTTTTACCAATTTATTTTCTTCTGAAACTCACTGAAAATCCCTTCCCACAATTATGTCATGTTGGCTTGATGTCCTTTGGGTGCAGTGGAGGCTTCTCAGAGGAGGAAGGGGAAGACCATCCTTCTCTGAGGAGCCTTCACTGCACCCAAAGGACATCCAGCCAACATGACACAATTGTGGGAAGCATTGGAGTCAACATGTGCCAGCATCCCTGTGGAAGGATTTGGACACTTTGAAGAGTTCATGCCCCGACAAATTGAGGCTCTTCTGAGGGAAAAGGGGGAGGTTCCTAGTCCATATTTGGACGTTTATTTCTCTCCAAATGTTTGGTTTGATCAGTGTATATATATATCAAGAAAATATTGCATGACCAAAAGCACAATTCTATTTTTGTAAAAATGAGACAAGTGTACGAGCATATGTGTGTTCTCTCATGAACTTTAAGTAGCCTATATTTGATGTTATATATTCCTTTCGAGACAGGATTGTGTCACGGCACAGATCTGGGGAAGTGTACCAAAACATTTCTGCAGCATTGAAGGTCCCCATCATCTTAAAAGGAAGAAGTTTGAAACCACCAAGACCCTTCCTACTGCTGGCTGCCCGGCCAAACTGAACAATCGGGGGAGAAGGGCCTTGGTCAGGAAGGTAACCAAGAACCCAATGGTCACTCTGACAGAGCTCCTCTGTGGAGATGGGAGAACCTTCCAGAAGGACAACCATCTCTGCATCACTCCACCAAGCAGGACGTTATGGTAGAGTTGCCAGACGGAAGCCACTCCTCAGTAAAAGGCACATGAAAGCCAGCTTGGAGTTTGCCAAAAGGCACCTAAACGACTATCAGACCATGAGTAACAAAATTCTCTGGTCTGATGAATGCCAAGGGTCACGTCTGGAGGAAACCTGGCACCATTCCTACGGTGAAGCATGGGGTTGGCAGCATCATGCTGTGGGGATGTTTTTCAGCGGCATGGACTGGGAGACTCGTCAGGTTCGAGGGAAAGATGAACGGAGCAAAATACAGAGATCATTTTTGAAAACTTGCTCCAGAGCACTCAGGACCTCAGACTGGGGCAAAGGTTAACCTTCCAATAGGACAACGACCCTACGCACAAAGCCAAGACAATGCAGGAGTGGCTTTGGGAGATGTCTCTGAATGTCCTTGAGGGGCCCAGCCAGAGCCCAGATTTGAACCCGATTTATCATCTCCGGAGAGACCTGAAAATAGCTTTGTAGTGACACTCCCCATCCAACCTGACAGAGTTTGAGAGGATCTGCAGAGAAGAATGGGAGAAACATGAGGCTCCTGCTGCTGCTGTCCTCAAGGGCAAATTGACAGATTTTTCACCTAGTTGTCTTTGGGATTCAAACCAGAGATCTTTCGGTTACTGGCCCAACACTAGTAACCGCTAGGCTACCTGCAGCAGGAGCCCCATGTTGACAGGAGAGCCCACCTTTATTTTTCCCTCATTATGAACATTCATATTGGTCAACAGTCAACCTATTGTGTGTATTGAACATTAATATTGGACTGTAGCAGCTAGCTAACTGGCTACTGATCAACCTATTGTGTGTATTGAACATTCATATTGGACTGTAGCAGCTAGCTAACTGGCTACCGATCAACCTATTGTGTGTATTGAACATTCATATTGGACTGTAGCAGCTAGCTAACTGGCTACTGATCAACCTATTGTGTGTATTGAACATTCATATTGGACAGCCTTACCTGTATAGTAGCACCAACACCCATCAGCCCAATCTCTTCTTGACGTCAAAGCTGCAGTGTATTGTTGGTATAGTTTTTGATGAATAATAATTCAAATTGTGAAAATAGAAGTGTACAATTTATATATATATATATATATTTAATCAACTTTAAGATACTGTTTGCCTCTATGCAGATGTAGAAGCTGAATAGGAATATACATTATCAATAAATAGTTGATTGTTCTTTTTTCACATCATACTAAGAATACTGAGCCACAACCTGTAAATGTGACCATACTATTCCTTTAAAGCCCCTCTGTCAGATATAAATCATCAGAGTGGGAAACCAACTGACATGGAAACAATGGAGCAAATGGATCACTATCAGAGTGTATTATGACATCATATAGAACTACTCAGACATTCCAAATCAGGCTTCATCCATATCATGAAGGTGGATATTGATCCAACCATTTCAAAAGTAATGACCGGGATGAAGGAAACAGGATATGCCTGTACACTTTTATTAATGCAGATAGACAATTTGTTAGTTTGTTTGACATGGTGGGGTCTTTTTGTGTCAGTAAAAATGTATGAGCAAGAAATTGCGGTGGAAACTCATTTATCCACAAATATTTATATACTAAGCATCACATCTGTTTTAACTTGGAGTCAAGTGATGATATGTTGTGTGGTCCTCCCTCTACGACTTGGGAAACCATGCAGTTTATTAGGCAGACGAAATAAGTTATGAACTTCACAGGGTGGTGAAACTTCATGTGATGAGCTTGATGCTCCTTTCCAATACATTTTGAGGGTCTTATTCTGGTGACATGATGATTGATGCTTGGCTGCCATTTGACAAATAAAATAATATCTCTCTCATCCATAATAATCTCATCATGTAGGTAGCCTACCATCACTGTATATGTGAGCTGTTGACTACAGTGCACGGGACAAGAGCACGTTTTCTATTTTACACAAGTTTTTAAAACCATCAGGGGAGTTGAAAATGTGATGGAAACCAATTTAACTTGTATTTTTCTTTCGGTACATGGGAATTTAACAGCAAACGTTATTCTTCTTGTGCACTACGTCATAACGCAAAGCCTTTTATCCGCAATAAGTCTGTTTGAGGCAAACATTTCTGATGGGAAAATGTGTATATTGTTTTATGCAGATTTGAGAATATTCACATGGAAATCTGGCGCAAATTGCATGGACTTAGCAACGAAAGTGGATATTGATCCAACACCTGCCACGTATTCAAACCAGCCCACTGGGCACAGACGTCAGCTCAACATCTAGTTTCTATTTACATTTCTTTGATTCGTCAACTAAAGTGAATTCAACATGAAATCAACACAAAATGTCACCTGCCATTGGATTTAGGTTGCCAGTTCGTGAAAAATTAAAAATAACTGATGTTCATGGCTTTTTACAAATCCAATCAGTTTTCCACATTAATCAAACATCATCACATGGATTTGTTTTGTTGAAATGCCGTGGAAACAAAGTTTATTCAACCAGTGGGAGGTTTGTAAATGACCCCAGGAAAATAAAACAAAGAACTCGTCATTGAGACAATGATAAACAGCAATCCGTGGGAGAGTTGTGGTGGATATTATAAAATAAGGATCTGCTGGTGTCCAAGTCAAACCAAGATTCTTTATTTCTGAGCTCAGAGAGAATAACAGTTACACAGCGCAGTGTAGACAGTCTGAATTCCTGAAGCATTGGGTGATGAGCACATATCTTTATAGTTTCCTGTTCCTGGGAGGGACTTTATTCATACAAGGACGCAGGTGCAGCTGGTTTGCAACGCAGGATGATACTCCCAGGAACAGGAGATTATAATAGGTCAGTTTCACAAGGTTAGTCTGTGGTGGTTAATTTCTGTATTACCAAATGAGGAGAGACAAAGTTCACACACCAATCAGAGTTATACTTAAAAACTTCACACACCAATCAGAGTTATACTTAAACTACATCTTTAATAATAAGATCTTTGCAATGACTTTCAACAATTCACTATGTCTAATGAACCGTTGAGAGTGGCAACACAATGGCTACTGAGATCTTTTATAGCAAAGATCCACCCCCTAGTCGACATAAACCACAGATATTAGGAACAGTTTACAAAGTGAGACTTTATAATGTGAAAGGAGTATCCTGTAGCCAGATAGCATTCGCTATAATTTATCATTCAGTTTGGTCCCTAAGACAAGGTTCTAATCTCTTTCCTGGTACTTCATAGCACAAAAACACCAACTCATCCAATGGCATAACTCAATTGTCAACTCTAGATACTCCCATCTCAAGTAAAACCCCTTCTTGACCCCACTCCTGGACAAACTCACTGAGGGGAGTGAGCCTCTAGGTCATACACTATCCCAGGATAAGTGCAACATCAGAGAAGACATACAATGGTTCCCGACACTGCCATACACCTCCCCCCAATGCCAAAGGAGAGAGTGACTTGCGCACAGACATTGTGGAAACCAGTAATTGGTTCCCCATTAATCACACCATCCCTTCACATAGTTTAACAGATACATTCACATATGAAGACAATGTTCCCTCCTGTCCTCTTCCCTTCCTGATAGTCTGCATAGCACCAGGGACATGTAAAAGACAAGCCTGACCTCTCCCCTCTCTGGGCCCCAGGTGACTGAGCCCCAGCTGAGGGAAGAAGTGCAACTGCCATCACCAGAGTCCGAAGGGATACATTCTAATAACAAGTATATCACATCAGCATATTATGCAGATAAGACATCTTAATTATCTATGTTACCCAACTAATTCTGATTCATCCACCACAAGTCACATACTCAGATATGTGGACACATACAAAGATATGTGGACACATACAATTTACATTTTGCATTACAGAGTCTGTGAACATTTTCATTTCATTAAATCATCAGTGGGCCAACATTGCAAATGTAAACAACGGAACAAATGCATCACATCCAAATATCACTTGATTATCTGCAGTGCTGGAGGAATGACACACAGATAAACACAAACACAGAGTTTAAAAAAGGACCATTTAAAACAGAAAAAATCTGACCTACTCTATATTCAAACTCCATATTCAATTCATGTTTTCTAATAAAAACATACAAATATATGTTTTAGTATACTTTGTACAATTCAAGTTCATATGGTAAAAACAGGTAATCATTATCAGTCAACAATATAAGACAGCAAGTCCCCTGTGTGTATTCTCTCATGCCATTTCAGCTCCCCCGGCTGGTTGAAACTCCTTCCACATTGGGAGCAGTGGTAAGGCTTCTCCCCCGTGTGTATTCTCTCATGCCGTTTCAGATCCGCAGGCCTGTTGAAACCCTTTCCACACTGGGAGCAGTGGTAAGGCTTCTCCCCTGTGTGTATTCTCTCGTGTCTTTTCAGGTTCCCTAAATCGTTAAAACTCTTCCGCACTGGGAGCAGTGGTAAGGCTTCTCCCCTGTGTGTATTCTCTCATGTCTTTTCAGCTCCCCTGACTGGCTGAAAAACTTTCCACACTGGGAGCAGTGGTAAAGCTTCTCACCTATGTGTATTCTCTCATGTCTTTTCAGCTCCCCTGACTGGCTGAAAAACTTTCCACACTGGGAGCAGTGGTAAAGCTTCTCACCTGTGTGTATTCTCTCATGTTGTTTCAGGTTCCTTAACTTGTTAAAACACTTTCCACACTGGGAGCAGTGGTAAGGCTTCTCCCCTGTGTGTATTCTCTCGTGTCTTTTCAGGTTCCCTAAATCGTTAAAACTCTTTCCGCACTGGGAGCAGTGGTAAGGCTTCTCCCCTGTGTGTATTCTCTCATGCTGTTTCAGAACCCCCGGCCGGTTGAAACACTTTCCACATTGGGAGCAATGGTAAGGCTTCTCCCCTGTGTGTATTCTCTCATGCCATTTCAGCTCCCCCGGCTGGTTGAAACTCATTCCACATTGGGAGCAATGGTAAGGCTTCTCCCCTGTGTGTATTCTCTCATGTTGTTTCAGGTTCCCTAACTTGTTAAAACACTTTACACAGTGGGAACACTGGTGTCTTCTTGTTGGTTTGGACGTCCCTGGCTCTGGTTCCTCTGAGTCTGGTCTTTCTCCTGCCAAAGACAGTGTGTTTTAAAAAAAGAGACCTGAATGAAACCTCCACATGATAAATAGGCCTTGCTACGAGGGTAAATCCTAATCAGATCGCTCAATAACCTAAGGCCAGTTTTAACAATCTTGGTGTGATTTTAAAACAAATGTTATAGAGTTTCCTGGTAATTACTGATAATGTTAACATTACTTTTTTATTCATTCTGCTTTACAAGTCAGAACACAAAAAACTAAACCGTTCTTGGACACTCAAGACACAGACGTCGCTTAACTTCTTATGGCTGCAGGGGGCGTATTGACTAACTTGGAAAAATGTGCCCATTTCAAACGGCCTCGTACTCAATTCTTGCTCGTACAATATGCATATTATTATTACTATTGGATAGAAAACACTCTCTAGTTTCTAAAACCGTTTGAATTATTTCTCTGAGTGAAACAGAACTCCTTCTGCAGCCCACTTCCTGACAGGAAGTGAGTTTCTGAAATCGGAGGTCTCTGTTCAAGAGCTTGCCTATAAATGGGCATGACACGTATTGATATACATACACGTCATACACCTTCCCCTAGATGTCAAGCGGAAGTGAGAGAAGAAATGAGTGGATTATCTTGCTCTGAAGTGGAATAAATCCTCTTGGAATGACTGGTCCGCCGTTTCCTGTATTTTCGAAAGCGCGAAGTTGAACCTGGAATCGCCTTCTGGAAAACCGTCGTTATAGGCGAATACTATCTCCGGCTTTGATTTTATTTGATACATGTCACAATATCATCGTAAAGTATGTTTTTTCAATATAGGTTTATTAGATTATTGAAATTTATTCAGGACGTTAGGCGTGTTGCGTTGTTTGACTTTGTTCACGAAGGAGAGCTTAGCACCACTTGGCCAGTGCGCTTGCTAATTCAAGAGGGAAAGAAGTCGTTCTTATTCCAAACAACAACGGTTCTGGACAAAGGACTCCTTGTACAACATTCTGATGGAAGACCACCAAAAGTAGGACCCATTTTGGGATGCTATTTCATATATCTGTCGAACTGTGCTATCGGTACCGTTCTGCCTTGAAGCAATGCTGTTGTGTGTTAGCTATTGTAGTAAGCTAATATAACGCTATATTGTGTTTTCGCTGTAAAACACTTCAGAAAAAAATGAAATATTGGCTGGATTCACAAGATGTTTATCTTTCATTTGATGTACACCATGTATTTTTCATAAATGTTTTATGATGAGTATTTATGTATTTCACGTTGCTCTCTGTAATTATTCTGGCTGCTTTGCTGCTATTTTTGATGGTGGCTGCAATGTAAAACTATGATTTATACCTCAAATATGCACATTTTCGAACAAAACATAAATGTATTGTATAACATGTTATAAGACTGTCATCTGATGAAGTTGTTCAAGGTTAGTGATTAATTTTATCTCTATTTTGTCGGTTTTGTGAAAGCTACCTATGCGGTGGAAACATGGTGAAAATATGCGGTTGTGTGTTTGGCTATTGTGGTTAGCTAATAGAAATACATAGTGTTTTCGCTGTAAAACATTTTAAAAATCGGAAATGATGGCTGGATATACAAGAAGTTTATCTTTCATTTGCTGTATTGGACTTGTGATTTCATGAAAATTATATTATATGATATCCCTGTCCCGTTAGGCTAGGCTATGCTAGTCAGCTTTTTTGATGAGGAGGATCCCGGATCCGGGAGGGTGATGAAGTAGAGGTTTTAAGGTTACAGTTATGAAAACTTAGAACTCTAAAGAGGCCTTTCTACTGACTCTGAAAAACACCAAAAGAAAGATGCCCAGGGTCCCTGCTCATCTGCGTGAACGTGCCTTAGGCATGCTGCAAGGAGGCATGAGGACTGCAGATGTGGCCAGGGCAATAAATTGCAATGTCCGTACTGTGAGACGCCTAAGACAGCGCTACAGGGAGACAGGACGGACAGCGTATCGTCCTCGCAGTGGCAGACCACGTGTAACAACACCCGCACAGGATCGGTACATCCCGAACATCACACCTACAGGTACAGGATGGCAACAACAACTGCCCAAGTTACACCAGGAACGCACAATCCCTCCATTGGTGCTCAGACTAGAGGTCGACCGATTATGATTTTTCAACGCCGATACCGATTATTGGAGGACCAAAAAAGTCGATACCGATTAATCAGCCGATTTTTTAAAACTTGTAATAATGAAAATTACAACAATACTGAATGAACACTTATTTTAACTTAATATAATACATCAATAAAATCTATAAATAATGAAACGTGTTCAATTTGGTTTAAATTATGCCAAAACAAAGTGTTGGAGAAGAAAGTAAATGTGCAATATGTGCTATGTAAGAAAGCTAACGTTTCAGTTCCTTGCTCAGAACATGAGAACATATGAAAGATATTTCCCTCTATACCATTTGTATTTCATTAACCTTTGACTATTGGATGTTCTTATAGGCACTTTAGTATTGCAAGTGTAACAGTATAGCTTCCGTCCCTCTCCTCGCTCCTCCCTGGGCTCGAACCAGCAACACAACGACAACAGCCACCATCGAAGCAGCGCTACCCATGCAGAGCAAGGGAACAACTACTAGAAGGCTCAGAGCGTAGTGACGTTTGAAACGCTATTAGCGCGCGCTAACTAGCTAGCCATTTCTCTTTGGTTACACCAGCCTCATCTCGGGAGTTGATAGGCTTGAAGTCATAAACAGCGCAATGCTTGATGCACAACAAAGAGCAGCTGGCAAAACGCACGAAAGTGTTTTTTGAATGAATGTTTACGCGCCTGCTTCTGCCTACCACCGTTCAGTCAGAAACGTAGATACTTGTATGCTTGTATGCTCAGTCAGATTATATGCAACGCAGGACACGCTAGATAATACCTAGTAATATCATCAACCATGTGTAGTTAACTAGTGGTTATGATTGATTGTTTTTTTATTAAGATAAGTTTAATGCTAGCTAGCAACTTACCTTGGCTTACTGCATTTGCGTAACAGCAGTCTCCTTGTGGAGTGGAACGAGATAGAGGCAGGTCGTTATTGCGTTGGACTAGTTAACTGTAATGTTGCAAGATTGGAAACCCCGGGCTGACAAGGTGAAAATCTGTCGTTCTGCCCCTGAACAAGGCACCGTTCCTAGGCCGTCATTGAAAATAAGAATGTGTTCTTAACTGACTTGCCTAGTAATTAAAGGTAGCAAAAAAAGAAAGGCAAATCGGCGCCCAAAAATACCGATTACGATTATGAAAACTTGAAATCGGCCCTAATTAATTGACCATTCCGATTAATCGGTCGACCTCTAGCTCAGGACTGTCCGCAATTGAATGAGAGAGGCTGGGACTAAGGGCTTGTAGGCCTGTGAAAGGCAGGTCCTCGCCAGACATCACCGGCAACAACGTCGCCTCCTGGGCACAAACCCACCGTCATTGGACCAGACAGGACTGGCAAAAGTTATTTTCACTAACAAGTCGCGGTTCTGCTCTAGGGGTGATGGTCGGATTCACGTTTATCGTCGGATTCGCGTTTATCGTTGAAGGAATGAGCGTTACACCGAGGCCTGCACTTTGGAGCGGGATCGATTTGTAGGTGGAGGGGCCGTTCATGGTCGGGGGCGGTGTGTCACAGCATAATCAGACTGAGCTTGTTGTCATTGCAGTCAATCTCAACGGTGTGCGTTACAGAGAAGACATCCTCCTCCCTCATGTGGTACCCTTCCTGCAGGCTCATCCTGACATGACCCTCCAGCATGACAATGCCACCAGCCATACTGCTCCTTCTGTGCATGATTTCCTGCAAGACAGGAATGTTAGTGTTCTGCCATGGCCAGCGAAGAGCCCGGATCTCAATCCCATTGCGCACGTCTGGGACCTGTTGGATCGGAGGGTGAGAGCTAGGGCCATTCCCCCCAGAAATGTCCGCGAACTTGCAGGTGCCTTAGTGGAAGAGTGGGGTAACATCTCACAGCAAGTACTGTCAAATCTGGTGCAGTCCATGAGGAGGAGATGCACTGCAGTACTTAACCTGTTTGGGATAAGGGGGGAGCATTTTCACGTTCGGATGAAAAGCGTGCCCAGAGCAAACTTCCTGCTACTCAGGCCCAGAAGCTAATATATGCATATTATTAGTAATATTGGATAGAAAACACTCTGAAGTTTCTAAAACTGTTTGAATTATGTCTGTGAGTATAACAAAACTCAAATGGCAGGCGAAAACCTGAGAAAAATCAACCAGGAAGTGGGAAATCTGAGGTTTGTAGTTTTCAACTCATTGCCTATCGAATGTACAGTGTCTATGGGGTCATATTGCACTTCCTAAGGCTTCCACTAGATGTCAACAGTCTTAGAACATTGTTTGATGCTTCTACTGTGAAGGAGGGGGGAATGAGAGCTGTTTCAACCAGAGATCTGCCAGAGTGGCATGAGCTGATCACGCGCCTACAAGTGAGAGCGACCAGCATTCCATTGCATTTCTAAAGACAAAGGAATTCTCTGGTTGGAACATTATCGAAGATTTATGTTAAAAACATCCTAAAGATTGATTCTATACATCGTTTGACATTTTTCTACGAACTTTAATATACATTTTTGAACTTTTCATCGGAACTTTCGCCTGGACTTGCCCGCGCCTCGTGAGTTTGGATTTGTTTACCAAACGCGCTAACAAAAGGAGGTATTTGGACATAAATGATGGACTTTATCGAACAAAACAAACATTTATTGTTGAACTAGGATTCCTGGGAGTGCATTCTGATGAAGATCATCAAAGTGAATATTTAAAACGCTATTTCTGACTCAACAACATGGCGGGTATCTGCATGGCTTGTGTCTGAGCGCCGTACTCGGATTATTGCATGGTTTGCTTTTTCCGTAAAGCTTTTTTGAAATCTGACACAGCGGTTGCATTTACATTTACATTACATTTAAGTCATTTAGCAGACGCTCTTATCCAGAGCGACTTACAAATTGGTGCATTCACCTTATGATATCCAGTGGAACAACCACTTTACATTAGTGCATCTAATTATTTTAAGGGGGGGGGGGGTAGCTTGGATGAAAGGTGCCCATATCAAACGGCCTGCTCCTCAGTCATAGTTGCGAATATTTGCATATTATTATTAGTATTGGATAGAAAACACTCTAAAGTTTCTAAAACTGTTTGAATTATGTCTGTGAGAACTCATATTGGCAGGCAAAATCCTGAGTTGAAATCAAAACAGGAAGTCAGAAATCTGAGCTTGTATGTATTCACCAGAGTCCCTAAAGAAATTCCCTTGAGATATGAGTTTGCACTGCCTATGGGTTCCACTAGATGTCAACCATCAATATAAATTATAATGAGACTTCTATGATGTTATGGGAGAGAATGAGAGCAGAATCAGTCAGGTGTCCATCAAGCAGCCATTTTCTGATCATGCTTTTTCCTCATGGGAGTCACTTGCGTTCCATTTATCACGAAGACAAGAAAGAATACTCCGGTTGGAACTTTATTGAAGCTATATGTTAAAAACATCCTAATGATTGATTGTGTACTTAGTTTGAAATGTTTCTTCGACCAGTAATATCACTTTTTGTCCGATATAACGCTGACCAGAATTAGTGTTTGGATATGTAAACCAGACGCGCTAACAAAAGAAGGTATTTAGACATAAATAACAGATAATTTTTCGAACAAAACAAACATTTATTGTGGACCTGGGATTCCTGGTGTGCTTTCTGATGTAGATCATCAAAGGGAATATTTATCATATATTTTCTTGTTTATGTTGACGCCATCTTTGCGGCTCTGGTGTTTTACTTTTGAGCGCCGTCTCAGATTATAGCGTGGGTTTCTTTTTCCGTAAAGTTTTTTAAATCTGACACAGCGGTTGCATTTACATTTACATTACATTTAAGTCATTTAGCAGACGCTCTTATCCAGAGCGACTTACAAATTGGTGCATTCACCTTATGATATCCAGTGGAACAACCACTTTACATTAGTGCATCTAATTATTTTAAGGGGGGGGTTAGAAGGATTACTTTATCCTATCCTTGGTATTCCTTAAAGAGGTGGGGTTTCAGGTGTCTCCGGAAGGTGGTGATTGACTCCGCTGACCTGGCGTCGTGAGGGAGTTTGTTCCACCATTGGGGTGCCAGAGCAGCGAACAGTTTTGACTGGGCTGAGCGGGAACTGTACTGCATTAAGGAGAGGTATATCTATAATTCCATGTGTAAAACTTGTATTATCATCTATTTATGATGAGTATTTCTGTTGAAACGATGTGGCTATACAAAGTCACTTGATGTTTTTGCAACTAGTGAATCTAGTCGCCTCAATGTAAACTCAGATTTTTTATATAAATATGAATTTAATCAAACAAAACATGCATGTATTGTGTAACATGAAGTCCTATGAGTGTCATCTGATGAAAATAATCGAAGGTTAGTGATTCATTTTATCCTTATTCAGGATTTTGTGAAGCTATCTTTAGCTGGAAAAAATGGCTGTGATTATTGTGGTTTTGTGGTGACCTAACATAATCGTTTGTAGTGCTTTCGCTGAAAAGCCTATTTGAAATCGGACACTTTGGTGGGATTAACAACAAGATTACCTTTAAAATGATATAAGACACATGAATGTCTGAGGAATTTTAATTATGAGATTTCAGTTTTTTTAATTTGGCGCCCTGCACTTTCACTGGCTGTTGTCATATCATCCCGTTACCGGGATGCAGCCATAAGAAGTTTTAAGACTCCATCATGTTTCATCATTAGATGCTAAAATCCTCCTTTAAGACCCTATCATGTTTAGAATGTGTCTGGAAGCGCTACTCTATCTATCCTACTCTCATCCATTCGGTTTGAATAATATTTAATAAGAATAATAATGTTATAATACGTAATAACTAACTTTAATAACTAGGGTTAATACCTGCCTGGCTCCCCAACAAAATCTTTATCTTTACCCCCCTCTAACAATACCGCTACAGAATTAGCATAGTAGGCCATGTAACTTAAGGTCATCTGAAATTTTTAGGACTAACTAACTATTCCTTGCCACCCATTCTGAAACTCACTGCAGCTCTTTGTTAAGTGTTGCTGTCATTTCAGTCGCTGTAGTAGCTGACGTGTACAGTGTTGAGTCATCCGCATACATAGACACACTGGCTTTACTCAAATGTCGTTGGCATGTCGTTGGTAAAGATTGAAACAAGCAGGTGCCAAACAGCTGCCCTGTGGAATTCCTAATTCTACCTTGATTTTGTTTACAGGCTTCCATTAAAGAACACTCTCTGTGTTCTGTTAGACAGGTAGCTCTGGGGCGGCAGGTAGCCTAGTGGTTAGAGCGTTAGGCCAGTAACCAAAAGGTTGCTGGATCGAATCCCCGAGCTGACATGGTAAAACTCCGTCGTTCTGTCCCTGAACAAGACAGTTAACCCACTGTTCCTAGGCCGTCATTGAAAATAAGAATTTGTTCTTAACCAACTTGCCTAGTTAAATAAAGGTTACATTTTTTTTTAAAGCTCTTTATCCACAATATAGCAGGGGGTGTAAAGCCATATGTTTTTTTTCAGCAGCAGACTATGATCGATACTGTCAAAAGTCGCAATGAAGTCTAACAAAACAGCCCCAACAATATTTTATCATCATCAACTCTCAGCCAATCAGTCATTTGTAAGTGCTATGCTTATTGAATGTCCTTCCCTATAAGCTGAAAGTCTCAATTTGTTACTGTAAAATAGCATTGTATCTGGCCAAACTATTTTTTCCAAAAAATGTAAGGGTTGGTAATACGCTGATTGGTCGGCTATTTAAGCCAGTAAAGGGAGCTTTACTATTCTTGGTTAGTGGAATGACTTTAGCTTCCCTCCAGGCCTGAGGGCACACACTTTCTAGTAGGCTTACATTAAAGACAAGGCAAATACAGTATATATAATAATATATATAATGTCTAAACCGCTGGCAACAAAAGTGAGTACACCCCTAAGTGAAAATGTCCAAATTGGGCCCAATTAGCCATTTTCCCTCCCCGGTGTCATGTGACTCTTTAGTGTTACAAGGTCTCAGGTGTGAATGGGGAGCAGGTGTGTTAAATTTGGTGTCATCGCTCTCACACTCCCTCATACTGACTGGTCACTGGAAGTTCAACATGGCACCTCATGGCAAAGAAATCTCTGAGGATCTGAAAAAAATATTTGTTGATCTACATAAAGATGGCCTGGGCTATAAGAAGATTGCCAAGACCCTGAAACTGAGCTGCAGCACGGTGGCCAAGACCATACAGAGGTTTAACTGGACAGGTTCCACTCAGAACAGGCCTCGCCATGGTCGACCAAAGAAGTTGAGTGCACGTGCTTGGCGTCATATCCAGAGGTTGTCTTTGGGAAATAGACGTATGAGGGCTGCCAGCATTGCTGCAGAGGTTGAAGGGGTGGGGGGTCAGCCTGTCAGTGCTCAGACCATACGCCGTACACTGCATCAAATTGGTCTGCATGGCTGTCGTCCCAGAAGGAAGCCTCTTCTAAAGATGATGCACAAGAAAGCCCACAAACAGTTTGCTGAAGACAAGCAGACTAAGGACATGGATTACTGGAACCATGTCCTGTGGTCTGATGAGACCAAGATAAAAGTATTTGGTTCAGATGGTGTCAAGCATGTGTGGCGGCAACCAGGTGAGGAGTACAAAGACAAGTGTGTCTTGCCTACAGTCAAGCATGGTGGTGGGAGTGTCATGGTCTGGGGCTGCATGAGTGCTGCCGGCACTGGGGAGCTACAGTTCATTGAGGGAACCATGAATGCCAACATGTACTGTGACATACTGAAGCAGAGCATGATCCCCTCCCTTCGGAGACTGGGCCGCAGGGCAGTATTCCAACATGATACCGACCCCAAATACACCTCCAAGACCACCACTGCCTTGCTAAAGAAGCGGAGGGTAACGGTGATGGACTGGCCAAGCATGTCTCCAGACCTAAACCCTATTGAGCATCTGTGGGGCATCCTCAAACGGTAGGTGGAGGAGTGCAAGGTCTCTAACATCCACCAGCTCTGTGATGTCGTCATGGAGGAGTGGAAGAGGACTCAAGTGTCAACCTGTGAAGCTCTGGTGAACTCCATGCCCAAGAGGGTTAAGGCAGTGCTGGAAAATGATGGTGGCCATACAAAATATTGACACTTTGGGACCAATTTGGATATTTTCACTTAGGGGTGTACTCACTTTTGTTGCCAGCGGTTTAGACATTAATGGCTGTGTGTTGAGTTATTTTGAGGGGACAGCAAATGTACACTGTTATACAAGCTGTACACTCACTACTTTACATTGTAGCAAAGTGTCATTTCTTCAGTGTCACATGAAAAGATATACCCAAATATTTACAAAAATGTGAGGGGCGTACTCACTTTTGGGATATACTGTAGGAGTCGCAATATCGGCCGCTATTATCCTCAATTTTCCATCCACGTTGTCAGACACCGGTGACATGTCATTGTTGATTTTTTTGCCCAAAATTTAATTGAAGATGCTCCATTTTTTTTTACTATCATTCTTCATGTCATTTATCTGTTTCATAGTGTAGTTTCTTCTTCTTTTTATTTAGTCACATGATTTCTCTATTTGCAATACGTTTGCCAATCAGTTATACAGCCAGACCTATTTGCCATCTCTTTAACCAATTCATCATACCATTTTTTAATTCCTTACCAATCCACGTGGATTTAACAGTGTTTACAGTAATATTCTTAATGGGTGCATGCTTATTAGTAACTGGGATAAGCATTTTCAAATGTGTCAAGGGCAGCGTCTGGTTGCTCATCATTACACACCAAGGACCAACAAATATTATTTACATCAACAACATAGGAATCACTATAAAACTTATTGTATGAACTCTTTACACAATATTAGGCCCAGCCTTTGGAACTGTGGTTTTCCTAGACATGGCTACTATATTGTGATCACTACATCTGATGGATAGGAATACTGCTTTCAAACACATTTCTGCAGCATTAGTAAAGATATGATCAAAACATGATGATTTCATTCCTCTACTGTTTGTAACTACCCTGGTAGGTTGACTGATAACCTGAACAAGGTTGACGGCACTGGTTACAGTTTGAAGCTTTCTCTTGAGTGGGCAGCCTGATCACAGCTTTCCTCCAGTATTAGTTCATTAATTACCAGTGTCTGGAGTTTAGTTTTCCTGTTCTACAGTCTTGTAAAGATAGGGGGGTTGACTGGGACAGGCAATGTAACATCCATGTTTTAAGGAAAAGTTTTTGTAAAACAAGCATCTTACATTGGATCATCTTTTAACTTTCTCTCTAAAGCTAACTTTCATCAAGGTTTAATATGGTCTATTGGTTTCTCTCTTTTCATTGGCAGAATCCTTTTTCAGTGTTATGATATTCATAACATCCATATCCACCAGTCTATCTTCCTGTCAACAAACCGAACTCTGCTGGTTGTCCTGGTAACAGATACCAGTGGGCAGATCTATTGTATTTGTTCAAACTAAACTTCAGCACTACTTTGATGTGTCAAATCTGATCCTTTCTTCTCTTCTCCTCCTCTCACTCAGTTCCACCCCAGCCCCGTTGTTTTCCTGCAGTCCACCAGCAGCACAGACAACCTCTTCATACCCAGCAGTACGGCGCTACCGGGAGAGGCATGACACGGGGACTCCGAGAGGGAGGAAGGGCTAGCGTTGTCCTGGTAACCATAAAGAGGGGACACAGACACATATCATTATGGATGCTGATGTCATTGTTGTCATGAAGTGCTTTTACAGAAACCCAGCCCAGACCCCGATAGAGCAAACTGTATGCTAGACCAGACCAAGCTGTACCATCTGGTGTTCTGATCTGGAGAGATTCTTCTCTGACTCGTCAGCATCAGGATGTTGTTGAGGCTCCCGAAAGGATCCACGATAGTCACGTCTCTCTCCTGTGTGAACGAGAACAGCAAACAGACGGTAAACTTATGGACCATCTATTACAATCAAGAGGCATGAATATGTCCTAAAATGGCCTTTTTTATCATGATTTTGTCAAATATTGTTTGTGTTGCAAATGTATAGGGTCAATTCCAATTCTCTCCACTGGGATTATCTGCCTCTAACCCTATTACAGGGGCTGTTGTCATGTGGTGTTGGTACCATGTTGGTGTTATGTGGTGTTTTTACCATGTTGTGTTGTAACCATGTTGTGTTGCTACCATGTTGTTGTCATGTGGTGTTGCTACCATGTTGTGTTGGTACCATGTTGTGTTTCCGCCATGTTGTATTGCTACCATGTTGTTGTCATGTGGTGTTGCTACCATGTTGTTGTCCATGTAGTGTTGCTGCCATGTTGTGTTGCTACCATGTTGTTGTCATGTGGTGCTGCTGCCATGTTGTGTTGCTACCATGTTGTTTGTCATGTGGTGTTGCTACCATGTTGTTGTCATGTGGTGTGCTACCATGTTGTTGTATGTGGTGTCGCTACCCATGTTGTTGTCATGTGGTTTTGCTACCATGTTGTGTTTCTACCATGTTGTGTTGCTACCATGTTGTTGTCATGTTGTGTTGCTACCATGTTGTTGTTATGTGGTGTTGCTACCATGTTGTTGTTATGTGGTGTCGCTACCATGTTGGTGTCATGTGGTGCTTCTACCATGTTGTTGTTATGTGGTGTTGCTACCATGTTGTGTTGCTGCCATGTTGTTGTTATGTGGTGTTGCTACCATGTTGTGTTGCTATCATGTTGTTGTTATGTTGTGTTGCTACCATGTTGTGTTAGGACCATGTTGTTGTCATGTGGTGCTGCTACCATGTTGTGTTGCTACCATGTTGTTGTCATGTTGTGTTTCTACCATGTTGTGTTTTCTACCATGTTGTGTTGCTACATGTTGTTGTCATGTGGTGTCGCTACCACGTTGTTGTCATGTGGTGCATCTACCATGTTGTTGTCATGTGGTGTTGCTACCATGTTGTGTTGCTACATGTTTGTGTTGCTACCATGTTGTTGTCATGTTGTGTTGCTACCATGTTGTTGTTATGTGGTGTTGCTACCATGTTGTTGTCATGAGGTTTTTTCCACCTTGTTGGTGTTATGTGGTGCTTCTACCATGTTGTTTGTTTTGTGGTGTTGCTACCATGTTGTGCTGCTGCCATGTTGTTGTTATGTGGTGTTGCAACCATGTTGTGTTAGGACCATGTTGTTGTCATGTGGTGCTGCTACCATGTTGTCCTGCTACCATGTTGTTGTCATGTGGTGTTGCTACCATGTTGTTTTGCTACCATGTTGTGTTGCTACCATGTTGTCATGTTGTGTTGCTACCATGTTGTGATGCTACCATGTTGTGTTGGTACCATGTTGTTTTGCTACCATGTTGTTTTGCTACCATGTTGTGTTGCTACCATGTTGTTGTTATGTGGTGTTGCTACATGTAATAATAACATGTATGATTTATATAAAGTTCTTTAGTAACAAAACATTAGTGACATAATTTTGTATTTATTATTACATAGTAAACTTTAATAATTGTAATATGTATGTTTAAATGACTGTACTAAAGTTTTTGAATAAAATAAAAAGGTTTGAAATAAAATGTAATTTACTTTCAATGAATTTAAATCTCTCTCCCTCTGTCTCACCCCTTGGCTGGGAATGTTAAGGGTCAAGAAGTTGTGAATCTAGGGGGGCTCTTGCACACAGGGGAACTATATGTACACAAAATAACTAACAACCTGGACCCCGAGGTGTCTTTCAAAACATATGTTTTACAAACGACCTAAACAGATCATTTTTACCCTTTCCTTTGAAGGTTCATCAATGTTCAAGATGTTCAAGATGTTTTTTAACTTAATATGACGTGGAAACAACGTTTATTCAACCAGTGGGAAGTAATGCGTATTGTGTGTAGATTGCTGAGGAAATTGTTTCATTTAATACATTTTTTAATAAGGCTGTAACATAACAAAATGGGAAAAAGTCAAGGGGTCTGAATACTTTCCAAAGAAACTGTAAGTGATTGAGAGAGCATAATTGCTATATTCTAATTAAAACCATTGACCCATAAGGGAACATATGACCAAAGCAATGCGTGACCCATACAGAATTTAAAAAATATTAATCTCAATGAGAAATATAATTAATAAACAAACATTTGCATAACCAAAGACATGAAAACTGGTAGAGAACATTGTATTTAGCTAGGATTTCATATGGCCAGGAAGGTTACTGAGAATAACAATAGACAATAGTTAATGTTGCTAGTTTAGGGATGAAGATAGTGAAGGTTCATTATGTTAAAGATGTTTTTTATTTTGATGTGGAAACAATGTTTATTGGAAAGTAAAACAAAGAACTCTTCATTAAAACAATGATAAACAGCAATCCGTGGGAGAGTTGTGGTGGATATTATAAAATAAGGATCTGCTGGAGTCCAAGTCAAACCAAGATTCTTTATTTCTGAGCTCAGAGAGAATAACAGAGTTGGTATTTTATTAGGATCCCCATTAGCTGTTGCAAAAGCAGGCAGCTACTCTTCCTGGGGTCCACACAAAACATGACACATAATACAGCACATCAATAGACAAGAACAGCTCAAGGACAGAACTACATACATTTTGTAAAAGGCACACGTAGCCTACATATCAATGTATACACACAAACTATCTAGGTCAAATAGGGGAGAGGGGTTGTACTGTGAGGTGTTGCTTTATCTGTTTTTGAAACCAGGTTTGCTGTTTATTTGAGCAATATGAGATGGAAGGAAGTTCCATGCAATAAGGGACCTATATAATACTGTACGCTTTCTTGAATTTGTTCTGGAAACTTGGGGACTGTGAAAAGACCCCCGGTGGCATGTCTGGTGGGATAAGTGTGTGTGTCAGAGCTGTGTGTAAGTTGACTTGTAAGAACTTTGATGATATCTGTACATTATAGGAACACCTGTGATGACAAAAGTACAATGATTCATGTTTTGCTTTAGCTTGAGATTAAGAATCAGTGGTTGACACCTTGCAAGTGAATGAAAAGGTCAACTGTACAAAGCAGATGTTGAAACTATATTTTAGGTAACAGATGGATAAAGGTGAACTAAGAGTTCCTGTTGATACTATGTTCCAGTCTTACTTCCAGTCTGACATGATAGCAATAAGGGGAAGAGTGATTGGGAAACTAACTGCCAATAACGCAATAAGCTGAACTCCGCCTAGCAGAGACATCTTTGTATTAGCAACTATTAATTATGAGCTTATATGGTATTAAAGTTAAGGGACATCACCCTGGGCGGGGTGATCCTCAGTAGGGGATAAAAAGGGAAAACACCATCTTTTGAACTGAGTGTTGCTTGCAAATTGCTGTAAGTGTAAACTCCGGGTTGCAATCCTTATTAAACAAACTAACCTCTGATCAAATACGGATTTCCTATGGTCTCTTCTGTGCACGTAGGGCAGAATTCCCCTTACAGGACTATGCAAACAATTTGGGATTTTCAACACATTCATGTTTCTTATAAAAAGAAGAAGTGATGCAGTCAGTCTCTCCTCAACTCTTAGCCAAGAGGAGACTGGCATGCATAGTATTTATATCAGCCCTCTGATTACAATTAAGAGCAAAACGTGCCGCTCTGTTCTGGGCCAGCTGCAGCTTTACTAGGTCTTTCCTTGCAGCACTGGACCACACGACTGGACAATAATCAAGATTAGACAAAACTAGAGCCTGCAGAACTTGCTTTTTGGAGTGTGGTGTCCAAAATTAGAGCATCTCTTTATTGTGGCTAGACCTCTCCCCATCTTTACAACCATTGCATCTATATGTTTTGACCATGACAGTTTACAATCTAAGGTAATGCCAAGTAATTTAGTCTCCTCAACTTGTTCCACAGCCACACAATTCATTACATGATTCAGCTGAGGTCTAGAACTTAAGGAATGATTTGTACCAAATACAATGCTCTTAGTTTTAGAGATGTTCAGTACTAGTTTATTAGTGACTTCATTAGCTGTGGTTGCTGATGCGTATATCGTTGAATCATCAGCATACATGGACACACATGCTTTGTTTAATGCCAGTGGCAGGTCATTGGTAAGAATAGAAAAGAGTAGAGGGCCTAGAGAGCTGCCCTGCGGTACATTACACTTTATATGTTTGACATTAGAGAAGCTTCCATTAAAACTTCTTGCCACTATAGGGGGTGCTGTTTTCGCATTAGCATAATTTCCTCTACAGATTAAACTGCCTCTTATTCAATTATTGCTCTTACTATATGCATATAATTAATACCATTGGATAGAAAACAATCTATAGTTTCTAAAACCGTTTCAATTTTGTCTCTGAGTTAAACAGAAGTCATTTGACAGCACTTTCCCTGACCAAGAAGAAGAATGCAAGATGTGTATGCTCGCTTCAACGCTCTGCCTATATATGGTCACGCCACCTATGACCCGAAACACACTTCATTCGTCTTCCTCTGGGTGTCAAGAGGACGTCAGAGGAGAAATTTTTTGTTTACCTTGTACTGACGTGAAATAAGACCTATTTCTTTGGCGTGACCGACAACTTCCGGTTCTCTGACTCGCGCTATTTGGAGGTGCGATTGTCTACTGTTTTGCTGCCGTTACGGATGAAAACTATCTCCGTCTCGAAGTTTGTTTGATACATGTGACCATATCATCTTAATGTATGTTTTTTCAATATAGTTTAATCAGATTATTTGAATTTTTTTCGGGAGTTTTGCCGTGTTCCGTTCTGTGACTTTTTTTTACTTTGGCCAGTCGACCAGTACATATGCTAAATGAAGAGGGAAAGTTGCCATTATGAATGGATTGAACGACTCATCAGGACTAAGGACACATTGATCAACATTCTGATGAAAGATCAGCAATAGTAAGACCCAATTTACGATGTTATTTCATATATCTGTCGTGCATGTGAACTGGTCGCGGGCGCCCAGCTGGTTCTGGCTGGCGTGGCTATGCTAATTTAGCGCTACATTTTGTTTTCGCTATAAAACATTTAATAAATCTGAAATATTGTTTGGATTCACCAGATGTTGGGCTTTCAATATCTGTACGCTGTGTATTTTTCTGAAATGTTTTAAGATAAGTAATTAGTTATATGACGTTGGTCTCTGTAATTGTTCTGGCTGCGTCAGCACTATTTCAGATTGCAGCTGCAATGTAGAACTGTGATTTATACCTGAAAAATGCACATTTTTCAAAAAAAAACTATGCTATACCATAAATATGTTATCAGACTGTCATCTTATGAAGTTGTTTCTTGGTTAGTGGCTATATATATTTTTATTTAGTCGAATTAGTGATAGCTACTGACGCAGGAAAAAACTGTTGGAGTAAAAAAATTGTGTCTTATGCTAACGTGGTTAGCTAATAGATTACATATTGTGTCTTCCCTGTAAAACATTTTAAAAATCTGAAATGGTGGCTTTATTCACAAGATCTGTATCTTTCATCTGGTGTCTTGGACTTGTGATTTAATGATATTTAGATGCTACAATTTACTTGTGACGCTATGCTAGCTATGCTACTCAGTGGGGGGGGAGTGGGGGGTGATCCCGGATCCGGGTTGGTGACTCGTTAAAGGTTAAAAACCCTCTGAGTTCTAGTAGATAGATAGCTCTGAATCCACATTATGGCAGAGGTTGAAAAGCCATAGCAGTCATTTGTGTCAGTGCAGCACATGTTGAGTGCCCTTCTCAATAAGCATGCTGAAAGTCTGTTGTTAATTTGTTTACAGAGAAATATCATTGTATTTGGTCAAACACAATTTTTCCCAACAGTTTGCTAAGAGCTGGCAGCAAGCTTATAGGTCTGCTGTTAGAACCAGTAAAGGCCGTGTTTACCACTCTTGGGTAGTAGAATTACTTTGGCTTTCCTCTAGGCTCAGATTAAAATATGACAGATAGGAGTGGCTATAGAGTCAGCTACTGTCCTCAGTAGCTTCCCATCTAAGTTGTCAATATCATTATTGATCGATAACAATTTTTCCACCTCTCCCACACTAACTTTACAACATTCAATACTTGCACTGCTTTTTTCATTATGATTTTTTACAAGTTTTTTTTCCATCATTCTTTATATCATTGATCTTGGCTTCCTAATAAAGTGTATTATTTTGTTGAGTTTGGTCACATCATTTCTCCATTTGCAGTACGTAAGCCAGCCAGATGTGCAGCCAGACTTATTAGCCACTCCTTTTGCCCCAACTCTTTCAAACATACAGTTTTTAAATTCCTCATAAATCCACGGAGTCTTTACAGTTCTAACAGTCAGTTTCTTAACAGGTACATGTTTATCAATAATTGGAAGAAGCAATTTCATATGGTTTTCCCACAGTCTGAGCTTTTGTAAGCTTTCTCCTCCATGTGCAGTCTCATGTGTTCTTTCAGGCTTCCTAAATGGGCAAAAGCTTTGCACCTGGGAGGAGTGGTAAGGCTTCTCCCCGTTGTGTATTATCTTATGTTGGTTGAGGTTGCTTTTCTGGTTAAAACTCCTTCCACACTGGGAGCAGTGGTAAGGCTTCTCCCCTGTGTGTATTCTCTCATGTTGTTTTCAGGTTCCCTAACTGGTTAAAACATGCCACACTGGGAGCAGTGATAAGGCTTCTCCCCAGTGTGTGTTCTCTCATGTTTTTTCAGATCCCCTGACCGGTTGAAAAACTTTCCACACTGGGAGCAGTGGTAAGGCTTCTCCCCTGTGTGTATTCTCTCGTGTTGTTTCAGGTTCCCTAACTGGTTAAAACACATTCCACACTGGGAGCAGTGGTAAGGCTTCTCCCCTGTGTGTATTCTCTCATGTTGTTTCAGGTTCCCTAACTGGTTAAAACACATGCCACACTGGGAGCAGTGATAAGGCTTCTCCCCTGTGTGTGTTCTCTCATGTTTTTTCAGATCCCCTGACCGGTTGAAAAACTTTCCACACTGGGAGCAGTGGTAAGGCTTTTCCCCTGTGTGTATTCTCTCATGTTGTTTCAGGTTCCTTAAATCGTTAAAACTCTTTCCACAGTGGGAACACTGGTTTCTTCTTGTTGGTTTGGACGTCCCTGGTTCCTCTGAGTCTGGTCTTTCTCCTGCCAAAGACAGTGTGTTTTAAAAAAAAAAGAGACCTGAACAAAACCTCCACATGATAATTAGGCCTTGCTACGAGGGTAAATCCTAATCAGATCGCTCAATAACAATCTCAGTGTGATTTTAAAACAAATGTTGTAGAGTTTCCTGGCAATTACTGATAATGTTTACATTACTTATTTATTCATCCTGTTTTTACAAGTCAGAACACAAAAAAACTAAACCGTTCTTGGACACTCAAGACACAGACGTCGCTTAATTCCAATTGGGCAGGTGGTTCTAAATATATTACTTCATAGATGTATGATACAGAATGCGACCTACAGTCGTGGCCAAAAGTTGAGAATGACACAAATATTAATTTCCACAAAGTTTGCTGCTTCAGTGTCTTCAGATATTTTTGTCAGATGTTACTATGAAATACTGAAGTATAATTACAAGAATTTCATAAGTGTCAAAGGCTTTTATTGGCAATGACATGAAGTTGATGCAAAGAGTCAATATTGCAGTGTTGACCCTTCTTTTTCAAGACCTCTGCAATCCACCCTGGTGTCAATTAACTTCTGGGCCACATCCTGACTGATGGCAGCCCATTCTTGCATAATCAATGCTTGGAGTTTGTCAGAAATTTGTTGGTTTTTGTTTTTCCACCTGCCTCTTGAGGATTGACCACAAGTTCTCAATGGGATTAAGGTCTGGGGAGATTCCTGGCCATGGACCCAAAATATTGATGTTTTGTTCCCCCGATCCACTTAGTTCCCCGAGCCACTTATCACGTTTGCCTTATGGCAAGGTGCTCCTTCATGCTGGAAAAGGCATTGTTCGACACCGAACTGTTCCTGGATGGTTGGGAGAAGTTGCTCTCGGGAGAATGTGTTGGTAGCATCTCCTTATTCATGGCTGTGTTCTTAGGCAACATTGTGAGTGAGCCCACACCCTTGGCTGAAAAGCAACCCACACATGGTCTCAGGATGCTTTACTGTTGGCATGACACAGGAGTGATGGTAGCGCTCACCTTTTCTTCTCCGGACAAGCTTTTATCCAGATGCCCCAAACAATCGAAAAGGGGATTCATCAGAGAAAATGACTTTACCCCAGTCCTCAGCAGTCCAATCCCTGTACCTTTTGCAGAATATCAGTCTGTGTGCAGATGCACTCACACCTGCCTGCTGCCATTCCTGAGCAAGCTCTGTACTGGTGGTGCCCCGATCCCACAGCTGAATCAACTTTAGGAGACGGTCCTGGCGCTTGCTGGACTTTCTTGGGTGCCCTGGAGCCTTCTTCACAACAATTAAACCACTCTGAAGCCTTCTTCACAACAATTAAACCACTCTGAAGCCTTCTTCACAACAATTGAACCGCTCTCCTTGAAGTTATTAACTTCTCACGAGTCACCAACCCTGATCCGGTAGCACCACCCCCCCCCCCCCCCCCCTCTGAGTAGCATAGCTAGGCATAGCGTCACAAGTAACTTGTAGCATCTAAATATCATTAAATCACAAGTCCAAGACACCAGATGAAAGATACAGGTCTTGTGAATAAAGCCACCATTTCAGATTTTTAAAATGTTTTACAGGGAAGACACAATATGTAAATCTATTAGCTAACCACGTTAGCAAAAGGACACGATTTTTTACTCCCAAAGTTTTTTCCTGCGTCAGTAGCTATCACTAATTCGACTAAATAAAAATATATATAGCCACTAACAAGAAACAACTTCATAAGATGACAGTCTGATAACATATTATGGTATAGCATAGTTTTTTTTTGAAAAATGTGCATTTTTCAGGTATAAATCACAGTTCTACATTGCAGCTGCAATCTGAAATAGTGCTTACCCAGCCAGAACAATTACAGAGACCAACGTCATATAACTAATTACTCATCTTAAAACATTTCAGAAAAATACACAGCGTACAGATATTGAAAGCCCAACATCTGGTGAATCCAAACAATATTTCAGATTTATTAAATGTTTTATAACGAAAACAAAATGTAGCGCTAAATTAGCATAGCTATACCAGGCAGATTCGGCTGGGCGCCCACGGCCAGTTCACATGCACAACAGATATGATATAACATCGTAAATTGGGTCTTACTATGGCTGATCTTTCATCAGAATGTGATCAAAGTGTCCTTTGTCAAGATGAGTCGTTGGTTCCGTTCAGAATTGTTCCTTTCCCACTCCATTTAGCACAGGTACTGGTCGAGTGGCACGGATCTCTCAAACGTAAATAAAATCAGACAACGGAACAACCGCAAAAACTCCCGAAAAAATTCAAATAATCTGATTAAACTATATTGAAAAAACATACATTACGATGATATGGTCACATGTATCAAACAAAATTCGACACGGAGATAGTTTTCATCCATAACGCCAGCAAAACAGTACACAATCGCAGCTCCAACTCGTGCGAATCAGAAAACCGGAAGTTGTCGGTCACGCCAAAGAAATAGGTCTTATTTCACGTCAGTACCAGATAAACAAAGAATTTCTCCTCTGACGTCCTCTTGACACCCAGAGGAAGGCGAATGAAGTGTGTTTCGGGTCATAGGTGGCGTGACCATATATAGGCAGAGCGTTGAAGCGAGCATACACATCTTGCATTCTTCTTCTTGGTCAGGGAAAGTGCTGTCAAATGACTTGTGTATCACTCAGAGAAAAAATTGAAACGGTTTTAGAAACTAGAGGTTGTTTTCTATCCAATGGTATTAATTATATGCATATAGTAAGAGCAATAATTGAATAAGAGGCAGTTTAATCTGTAGAGCAAATTATGCTAATGCGAAAACAGCACCCCCTGTATTCTCAAGAGGTTAATGATCCGATAAAGGGTTGATTTAGGTGCAATCTTACTGGCAGCAATATCCTTGCCTGTGAAGCCTATTTTGTGCAAAGCAATGATGACGGCACGTGTTTCCTTGCAGGTAACCATGGGTGACAGAGGAAGAACAATGATTCCAAGCACACCCTCCTTTTGAAGCTTCCAGTTTTGGGGGGATTTTAAAGAGGGACTTTGCAATTAATTACAATTCATCTGATCACTCTTCGTAACATTCTGGAGTATATGCAAATTGCCATCATACAAACTGAGGCAGAAGACTATGAAAATTCCTATTTGTGTCATTCTCAAAACTTTTGGCCACAACTGTACACACTTCCTTAACATAAATAAGTAAATAAGTCATTTTAAGTGGAAGTCCAAAACTTGTTTTTACGTCGAAGACACAAAGCACATCAGTAACATCTCCTCGTTGTCGAAAGGGTTCGACACCTGCTGTTTAAATGGCCCAATCTCTTATTTAGACGTTCACAGATTTTCAACATTTTGACTATCGCTGATGTCATATTTTGGGTAAAGTAAAAAATAAAGTGAAATATTTGGGAAGATGTTCCTAAAACTGAGAGTAACTACAATAAACAAAATATTAACACAACATGTAAAGTGTTGGATGTTTCATGAGCTGAAAAAAAAGATTGCAGAATTTTTACATCCCTGTTAGTTAAGATTTATTCTTTGCCAAGATAATCCATCCACCTGACAGGTGTGGCATATCAAGCTGATTAAACAGCATGATCATTACACAGGTGCAACTTGTGCTGGGGAGAATAAAGGCCACTAAAATGTGCAAGTTCTGTCACACAACACAATTGCCACAGATGTCTCAAGTTTTGAGGGAGTGTGCCAACTGGCATGCTGACTGCAGGAATATCCACTGCAGCTGTTACCAGATAATTGAATGTTAAAATCTCTACCAGAAGCCGCCTCCAACGTCATTTTAGAGAATTTGGCAGTTACATCCAACCGGCCTCACAACACAGACGCCAGCCCAGGACCTCCACATCGTCTGAGACCAGCCACCCGAGTTGTATTTCTCTTTGTAATGAAGCCCTTTTGTGGGGAAAAACTAATTTCTGATTGGCTGGGCCTGGCTCCGCAATGGGTGGGCGTATGCCCTCCAGGGCCCACCAATGGCTGTGCCCCTGCCCAGTTATGTAAAGTCCATAGATTAGGGCCTCATTTATTTATTTACAATCACTGAATCATATAAACTGTAAAGCGTTGTTTATATTTTGTTTCAGTATACACACACACAGTGCATTCGTTAAAAACTTCTCTAGGATAGGGGGCAGCATTTTCACATTTGGATGAAAAGCATATCCAAATTCAACTGCCAGCTACTCATCCCCAGAAGATAAGATATGCATATTATTAGTAGATTTGGATGGAAAACACTCTGAAGTTTCTAAAACTGTTTGAATCATGTCTGTGAGTATAACATAACTTATTTAGCAGGCGAAACCCCGAGGACAAACTATTCAGAATTATTTTTTTTTGAGGTCACTCTCTTTTCAATTAGGTTTCATTGGGAATCCATTTCTA
>NW_024058544.1:0-52587 GCF_016432855.1 Salvelinus namaycush
ATGTGTTACACCTGTTCTGGTTGTCACCTCGTTAGTCAGTATGTGTTACACCTGTGCTGGTTGTCACCTCGTTAGTCAGTATGTGTTACACCTGTTCTGGTTGTCACCTCGTTAGTCAGTATGTTACACCTGTTCTGGTTGTCACCTCGTTAGTCAGTATGTGTTACACCTGTGCTGGTTGTTACCTCGTTAGTCAGTATGTGTTACACCTGTGCTGGTTGTCACCTCGTTAGTCAGTATGTGTTACACCTGTTCTGGTTGTCATCTTGTTAGTCAGTATGTGTTACACCTGTTCTGGTTGTCACCTCGTTAGTCAGTATGTGTTACACCTGTGCTGGTTGTCACCTCGTTAGTCAGTATGTGTTACACCTGTTCTGGTTGTCACCTCGTTAGTCAGTATGTGTTACACCTGTTCTGGTTGTCATCTTGTTAGTCAGTATGTGTTACACCTGTTCTGGTTGTCACCTCGTTAGTCAGTATGTGTTACACCTGTTCTGGTTGTCATCTCGTTAGTCAGTATGTGTTACACCTGTTCTGGTTGTCACCTCGTTAGTCAGTATGTGTTACACCTGTGCTGGTTGTCACCTCGTTAGTCAGTATGTGTTACACCTGTGCTGGTTGTCACCTCGTTAGTCAGTACGTGTTACACCTGTTCTGGTTGTCACCTCGTTAGTCAGTATGTGTTACACCTGTGCTGGTTGTTACCTCGTTAGTCAGTATGTGTTACACCTGTTCTGGTTGTCATCTCGTTAGTCAGTATGTGTTACACCTGTTCTGGTTGTCATCTCGTTAGTCAGTATGTGTTACACCTGTTCTGGTTGTCATCTCGTTAGTCAGTATGTGTTACACCTGTTCTGGTTGTCATCTCGTTAGTCAGTATGTGTTACACCTGTTCTGGTTGTCACCTCGTTAGTCAGTATGTGTTACACCTGTGCTGGTTGTC
The DNA here is from genome assembly GCF_016432855.1 of Salvelinus namaycush. NCBI lineage: Eukaryota > Metazoa > Chordata > Actinopteri > Salmoniformes > Salmonidae > Salvelinus > Salvelinus namaycush. The sequence continues at coordinate 944 of NW_024058544.1, forward strand.
ACCTCGTTAGTCAGTATGTGTTACACCTGTTCTGGTTGCCATCTCGTTAGTCAGTATGTGTTACACCTGTTCTGGTTGTCACCTCGTTAGTCAGTATGTGTTACACCTGTGCTGGTTGTCACCTCGTTAGTCAGTATGTGTTACACCTGTGCTGGTTGTCACCTCGTTAGTCAGTATGTTACACCTGTTCTGGTTGTCACCTCGTTAGTCAGTATGTGTTACACCTGTGCTGGTTGTCACCTCGTTAGTCAGTATGTGTTACACCTGTTCTGGTTGTCATCTCGTTAGTCAGTATGTGTTACACCTGTTCTGGTTGTCATCTCGTTAGTCAGTATGTTACACCTGTTCTGGTTGTCATCTCGTTAGTCAGTATGTGTTACACCTGTGCTGGTTGTCATCTCGTTAGTCAGTATGTGTTACACCTGTTCTGGTTGTCATCTCGTTAGTCAGTATGTGTTACACCTGTTCTGGTTGTCATCTTGTTAGTCAGTATGTGTTACATCTGTACTGGTTGTCATCTCGTTAGTCAGTATGTGTTACACCTGTGCTGGTTGTCACCTCGTTAGTCAGTGTGTGTTACACCTGTGCTGGTTGTCACCTCGCTAGTCAGTATGTTACACCTGTTCTGGTTGTCACCTCGTTAGTCAGTATGTGTTACACCTGTGCTGGTTGTTACCTCGTTAGTCAGTATGTGTTACACCTGTTCTGGTTGTCATCTTGTTAGTCAGTATGTGTTACACCTGTTCTGGTTGTCATCTTGTTAGTCAGTATGTGTTACATCTGTACTGGTTGTCATCTCGTTAGTCAGTATGTGTTACACCTGTGCTGGTTGTCACCTCGTTAGTCAGTGTGTGTTACACCTGTGCTGGTTGTCACCTCGTTAGTCAGTATGTGTTACACCTGTTCTGGTTGTCACCTCGTTAGTCAGTATGTGTTACACCTGTGCTGGTTGTCACCTCGTTAGTCAGTATGTTACACCTGTTCTGGTTGTCACCTCGTTAGTCAGTGTGTGTTACACCTGTTCTGGTTGTCATCTCATTAGTCAGTATGTGTTACACCTGTGCCGGTTGTCACCTCGTTAGTATGTGTTACACCTGTTCTGGTTGTCACCTCGTTAGTCAGTATGTGTTACACCGGTGCTGGTTGTCACCTCGTTAATCAGTATGTGTTACACCTGTTCTGGTTGCCATCTCGTTAGTCAGTATGTGTTACACCTGTTCTGGTTGTCATCTCATTAGTCAGTATGTGTTACACCTGTGCCGGTTGTCACCTCGTTAGTATGTGTTACACCTGTGCTGGTTGTCATCTCGTTAGTGGGAAGGTGTTTCACCTGTGCTGGCCCGGTGCTATTTAAGAGTGGCTGGCCCAGTGCTCCAGTGTGATGAACCTCTAGTTGGTTGACCTCACCTGGCTTAACTGGTGCTTCTAGAGATAAAACCTCTCATCGTCACTCAATGCCTAGGTTTACCTCCAGTGTACTCACATCCTACCATACCCTTATCTGTACATTATGCTTTGAATCTATTCTTCCACGCCCATAAATCTGCTCTTTTTACTCTCTGTTCTGAAAGCACTAGACAATCAGTTCTTAAAGCCTTTAGCCGTACCCTTATCCTACTCCTCCTCTGTTCTTCTGGCGATGTAGAGGTTAACCCAGGCCCTGTAGCCCCCACTACCACGCCCTTGGTTTCATGCATGATAACATTAGAAGCCTCCTCCCTAAGTTTGTTTTAGTTACTGTTTTAGCACACTCTGCCAACCTGGATGTCCTAGCCGTGTCTGAATCCTGGCTTAGGAAGGCCACCAAAAACCCTGAAATTTCCATCCCTAACTACAACATTTTCCCGAAAGAACTGCCAAAGGGGGCGGAATTGCAATCTACTGTAGAGATAGCCTGCAGAGTTCAGTCTTACTATCATACCATATGTGAATAGATTGTCCCCCATCTATCTTCAGAGTTCAGTCTTACTATCACACCATATGTGAATAGATTGTCCCCCATCTACCTTCAGAGTTCAGTCTTACTATCACACCATATGTGAATAGATTGTCCCCCATCTATCTTCAGAGTTCAGTCTTACTATCACACCATATGTGAATAGATTGTCCCCCATCTATCTTCAGAGTTCGTTCTGTTAGGTGACCTAAACTGGGATATGCTTAACACACCGGCCATCCTACAATCTAAGATAGATGCCCTCAATCTCACACAAATTATCAAGGAACCTACCAGGTACAACCCTAAATCCATAACCATGGGCACCCTCATAGATATCATCCTGACCAACTTGCCCTCTATCAATCCAATCAATCAAATGTATATATGAAGCCCTTCTTACATCAGCTGATGTAACCCAGCCTAAAACCCCAAACAGCAAGCAATGCAGGTGTAGAAGCATGGTGGCTAGGAAAAACTAGCCTAGATGCAGTCGCACCCCTAAAAACAAAAAACAAACATTTTGTCATAAGAAACTAGCTCCCTGGTATACAGAAAATACCCGAGCTCTGAAGCAAGTTTACAGAAAATTGCAACGAAAATGGCGCTACACTAAACTCAAAGTTTTCCGATTAGCTTGGAAAGACAGTACCGTGCAGTATTGAAGAGTCCTCACTGCTGCTTGATCATCCTATTTTTCCAAGCTATTTGAGGAGAATAAGAACAATCCAAAATTGTATTTTTGATACTGTCACAAAGCTAAATAAAACACAGCATTCCCCAAGAGAGGATGGTTTTCACTTCAGCAGTGATGAATTCATGAACTTCTTCGATGGTAAGATAATGATTGTTAGAAAGCAAATTACGGACTCCTCTTTGAATCTGCATATTTCTCCAAGGCTCAGTTGTCCTGAGTCTACACAGAACTTCCAGGACCTGGGATCAATAGAGACACTCCTTTTTTAATCCTGTATCTCTTGACATGTTCATGAAAATAGTCATGCCCTCTAAACCTTCAAGCTGCACGCTGGACCTTATTCCAACAAAACATCTGAAAGAGCTACTTCCTGTGCTTGGCCCGACTATGTTGAACATAGTAAACGGCTCCTTTTTCACGTGTACCAAACTCACTAAAAGTGGCCTTGAAAAAGCCGAACCTTGACCCGGAAATTATTTAAAAAATATTGAATCTCCCATTCTTCTCAAACATTTTTGAAAAAGCTGTTGTGAGCAGCAACTCACTGCCTTCCCGAAGACAAATAATGTATAAAAACTGCTTCAGTCTGGTTATAGCACTGAGACTGCATTTGTGAAGGTTGTAAATTATATTTTAATGGTGTCAGACCAAGGCTCTGCATCTGTCCTCGTGCTCCTAGACCATCATGATCCAAGATGGCGTAGCAGTGTAGACGTGTTTGTTTAGTCCTCTCGTGTACGTTTGTATTTTTCGTATTTCTTGTATATATTTTAATTTTTTTTCTATCTCTTTTCGATTTTTAATTCGATTATACCTTCCGGTAACCTACCTCACCCAATGTGATACGGAATCGCTATTATTTTTTAACTTTGGAACACATTCAAGAACCCCCAGTAGCTAACCAGCTAATCAGCTACAAGCTATTTTAGCCATTTTTAGCCGCTGCTAGCAGCTTTTACCTTCTGCACAGACACCAGCCCTGTTATTAGCCTGGATATTACTCACCAATTTACCAGCATCGGACTGTCTCTCGACAACAACGCCGGATTCCTGCCGTAATCCCTGAGCCACTACTTCTGATCCTCACAGCTAGCTTGCAGCTAGCGCAGCTAGCGCAGCTAGCGCCACTGCCATAAAGCTAGCACCAGTTAGCAAACACAATTCTACAATCACAACCTCTCTTTCGCCATCGCCATCCGGCTTGGATTCTCTGTCGACACGACCACGTCTGGTCTGCAGACGAATACCCCATCCGCTGTGCCCTCAACCGGCCTCCGTCTGAGCAGACCCCCTCCGTCTGAGCAGACCACCCCCCGGGCTACTAACTTTAAACGCCGCGTGCTAGCTTAGTGGCGGCTTCCCTGCTCCATCTACGGCTGCCCCCTGGACACTATGATCACTTGGCTACATAGCTGATGCCTGCCGGACTGTCCATTAACTCACGGTACTCCATTCTGTTTATTTGTGTTTTATCTGACGGCTCTGTGTTTTAACTCAGGCTCTGTGTGTAGTTAATCCGACCCTCTCTGCCTAGTCGTCGCCATTTTTACCTGCTGTTGCTGTGTTAGCTGACTAGCTGCTGTTATCTCACCTGTTGTTTTAGCTAGCTCTCCCAATCAAGACCTGCAATCACTTTATGCCTTACTGTATGTCTCTCTCAAATATCAATATGCCTTGTATACTGTTGTTCAGGCTAGTTATCATTGTTTTGGTTTGCAATGGACCCCGTAGTTCCACTCTCCGTACCTCTGATACCTCCTTTGTCCCACCTCCCACACATGCGGTGACCTCACCCATTGAGACCAGCATGTCCAGAGATACAACCTCTCTTATCATCACCCAGTGCCTGGGCTTGCCTCCGCTGTACCCGTGCCCCACCATACCCCTGTCTGCACATTATGCCCAGAATCTATTCTACCACGCCCATAAATCTGCTCCTTTTATTCCTTGTCCCCAACGCTCTAGGCGACCAGTTTTGATAGCCTTTAGCCGCACCCTCATCCTACTACTCCTCTGTTCCTCGGGTGATGTGGAAGTAAACCCAGGCCCTGCATGTCCCCAGGCACCCTCATTTGTTGACTTCTGTGATCGAAAAAGCCTTGGCCTCATGCATGTCAACATCAGAAGCCTCCTCCCTAAGTTTGTCTTACTCACCGCTTTAGCACACTCTGCCAACCCTGATGTCCTTGCCGTGTCTGAATCCTGGCTTAGGAAGGCCACCAAAAATTCTGAGATTTCCATACCCAACTATAACACTTTCCGTCAAGATAGAACTGCCAAAGGGGGAGGAGTTGCAATCTACTGCAGAGATAGCCTGCAAAGTTCTGTCATACTTTCCAGGTCTATGCCCAAACGGTTCGAACTTCTAATTTTAAAAATTAATCTCTCCAGAAATAAGTCTCTCACTGTTGCCGCCTGCTACCGACCCCCCTCAGCTCCCAGCTGTGCCCTGGACACCATCTGTGAATTGATCGCTCCTCATCTTGCTTCAGAGTTTGTTCTGCTAGGTGACCTAAACTGGGATATGCTTAACACCCCGGCAGTCCTACGATCTAAGCTTGATGCCCTCAATCTCACACAAATCATCAAGGAACCCACCAGGTACAACCCTAAATCCGTAAACATGGGCACCCTAATAGACATTATCCTGACCAACTTGCCCTCCAAATACACCTCTGCTGTCTTCAATCAAGATCTCAGCGATTACTGCCTCATTGCCTGTATCCGCTACGGGTCCGCGGTCAAACGACCACCCCTCATCACTGTCAAACGCTCCCTAAAACACTTCTGCGAGCAGGCCTTTCTAATCGACCTGGCCCGGGTACCCTGGAAGGATATTGACCTCATCCCGTCAGTTGAGGATGCCTGGTCATTCTTTAAAAGTTACTTCCTCACCATATTAGACAAGCATGCTCCGTTCAAAAAATGCAGAACTAAGAACAGATATAGCCCTTGGTTCACTCCAGACCTGACTGCCCTCGACCAGCACAAAAACATCCTGTGGCGAACTGCAATAGCATCGAAGAGCCCCCGCGATATGCAACTGTTCAGGGAAGTCAGGAACCAATACACGCAGTCAGTCAGGAAAGCAAAGGCCAGCTTTTTCAAGCAGAAATTTGCATCCTGTAGCTCTAACTCCAAAAAGTTCTGGGATACTGTAAAGTCCATGGAGAACAAGAGCACCTCCTCCCAGCTGCCCACTTCACTGAGGCTAGGTAACACGGTCACCACCGATAAATCCGTGATAATCGAAAACTTCAACAAGCATTTCTCAATGGCTGGCCATGCCTTCCTCCTGGCGACTCCAACCTTGGCCAACAGCCCCCCCCCCCCCCCCCCCCCCCCCCCCGCTGCTACTCGCCCAAGCCGCCCCAGCTTCCAGATAGCAGATGTTCTGAAAGAGCTGGAAAACCTGGACCCATACAAATCAGCTGGGCTTGACAATCTGGACCCCCTATTTCTGAAACTGTCCGCCGCCATTGTCGCACCCCCTATTACCAGCCTGTTCAACCTCTCCTTCGTATCATCTGAGATCCCCAAGGATTGGAAAGCTGCCGCGGTCATCCCCCTCTTCAAAGGGGGAGACACCCTGGACCCAAACTGTTACAGACCTATATCCATCCTGCCCTGCCTATCTAAGGTCTTCGAAAGCCAAGTCAACAAACAGATCACTGACCATCTCGAATCCCACCGTACCTTCTCCGCTGTGCAATCCGGTTTCCGAGCCGGTCACGGGTGCACCTCAGCCACGCTCAAGGTACTAAACGATATCATAACCGCCATCGATAAAAGACATTACTGTGCAGCCGTCTTCATCGACCTGGCCAAGGCTTTCGACTCTGTCAATCACCATATTCTTATCGGCAGACTCAGTAGCCTCGGTTTTTCTAATGACTGCCTTGCCTGGTTCACCAACTACTTTGCAGACAGAGTTCAGTGTGTCAAATCGGAGGGCATGTTGTCCGGTCCTCTGGCAGTCTCTATGGGGGTACCACAGGGTTCAATTCTCGGGCCGACTCTTTTCTCTGTATATATCAATGATGTTGCTCTTGCTGCGGGCGATTCCCTGATCCACCTCTACGCAGACGACACCATTCTGTATACTTCTGGCCCTTCCTTGGACACTGTGCTATCTAACCTCCAAACGAGCTTCATTGCCATACAACACTCCTTCCGTGGCCTCCAACTGCTCTTAAACGCTAGTAAAACCAAATGCATGCTTTTCAACCGTTCGCTGCCTGCACCCGCACGCCCGACTAGCATCACCACCCTGGACGGTTCCGACCTAGAATATGTGGACATCTATAAGTACCTAGGTGTCTGGCTAGACTGCAAACTCTCCTTCCAGACTCATATCAAACATCTCCAATCCAAAATCAAATCTAGAGTCGGCTTTCTATTTCGCAACAAAGCCTCCTTCACTCACGCCGCCAAACTTACCCTAGTAAAACTGACTATCCTACCGATCCTCGACTTCGGCGATGTCATCTACAAAATAGCTTCCAATACTCTACTCAGCAAACTGGATGCAGTTTATCACAGTGCCATCCGTTTTGTTACTAAAGCACCTTATACGACCCACCACTGCGACCTGTATGCCCTAGTCGGCTGGCCCTCGCTACATGTTCGTCGTCAGACCCACTGGCTCCAGGTCATCTACAAGGCTATGCTAGGTAAAGTGCCGCCTTATCTCAGTTCACTGGTCACGATGGCTACACCCACCCGTAGCACGCGCTCCAGCAGGTGTATCTCACTGATCATCCCTAAAGCCAAAACCTCATTTGGACGCCTTTCCTTCCAGTTCTCTGCTGCCTGCGACTGGAACGAATTGCAAAAATCTCTGAAGTTGGAGACTTTTATCTCCCTCAACAACTTTAAACATCTGCTATCCGAGCAGCTAACCGATCGCTGCAGCTGTACATAGTCCATCGGTATATAGCCCACCCAATTTACCTACCTCACCCCCCATACTGCTTTTATTTATTTACTTTTCTGCTCTTTTGCACACCAGTATCTCTACTTGCACATGATCATCTGATGATTTATCACTCCAGTGTTAATCTGCTAAATTGTAATTATTCGATTTATTGCCTACCTCCTCATGCCTTTTGCACACATTGTATATAGATTCTCTTTTTTCTACCATGTTATTGACTTGTTTATTGTTTACTCCATGTGTAACTCTGTTGTTGTCTGTTCACACTGCTATGCTTTATCTTGGCCAGGTTGCAGTTGCAAATGAGAACTTGTTCTCAACTACCTGGTTAAATAAAGGTGAAATAAAAAAATTAAATAAAAAAGGGGTGGGCAATTCCAGTCCTCGAGGGCCTGATTGGTGTCACGGTTTTGCCCCAGCCCCAGCTAACACACCTGACTCCAATAATCAACTAATCACGATCTTCAGTTTAGAATGCAATTAGTTTATTAATCAGCCGTGTTTGCTGATTGATGGAGAAAAGGTGTGACACCAATCAGGAGTTGCCCACCCCTGTAATAGAACAAAGTGCTGCTTTTGACCATCGATCACAACATTCTTTTGGAGAGATTGAAAAACCTAATTGGTCTACATGAAAAAGTTCTTGCCTGGTTTAGATTTAATCTGTTGGAAAGATATATTAGTTAGTCTCTGTGGATGGTTTGTCAAATGTACAAATCAATTGTACGTTTCTGCATTGTGTCCCACCCGCCACCCGCCAACCCCTCTTTTACGCTACTGCTACTCTCTGTTCATCATATATGCATAGTCACTTTAACCATATCTACATGTACATACTACCTCAATCAGCCTGACTAACCGGTGTCTGTATGTAGCCTCGCTACTTTTATAGCCTCGCTACTGTATATAGGCTGTCTTTTTACTGTTGTTTTATTTCTTTACCTACCTATTGTTCATCTAATACCTTTTTGCACTATTGGTTAGAGCCTGTAAGTAAACATTTCACTGTAAGGTCTACTACACCTGTTGTATTCGGCGCACATGACAAATAAACTTTGATTTGATTTACGTTTCAGTGTTCCTCAAGGTTCCATTTTAGGACCACTACTGTTTTCACTATATATTCTACTTCTTGCTGATGTCATTAAGAAACACAATGTCAACTTTCACTGCTATGCTCCTGAGATACTGACCTGTTGCACCCTCTACAACCCTGCTGGTCATCTATGAACGTTTGAACACCTTGAAGAACAATCTGGCCTTAATGGCCTTGTACTCTTATAATCTCCACCCGGCACAGCCAGAAGAGGACTGGCCACCCCTCAGAGCCTGGTTCCTCTCTAGGTTTCTTCCTAGGTTCCTGCCTTTCTAGGGAGTTTTTCCTAGTCACCGTGCTTCTACACCTGCAATGCTTGCTGTTTGGGGTTTTAGGCTGGGTTTCTGTACAGCACTTTGAGATATCAGCTGATTTAAGAAAGGCTTTATTAATGAATTTGATTGAAATTTGATTTATGACCCTCCATCCAACCTGTTGTAATACTCATATATTGTATGCCAATAAGAATGAGTGAAATCACTGTGGTCTGAGTGACTAGGTCTGTTCTACTGATAATATGTCTATGGCGTCTCCATTTCCACATTACTCTGAGCTGTGGTGTTTCCTGTGTAGGTGCTTACCCTGGACAAGAAGCTTCCTCTCCAGCCTCCATATTACGACATGGTACCCTCTGAGTCAACACCCTTCACTAACAAGCCGGTGAGTAGAGCAGCCTTGACCAAGGTGAAAAGGTGTATAGGCCAGGTGTACAGGGTACTACAGAGCCATGTTGAACAGATGTACAGGGTACTGCAGAGCCACGTTGAACAGGTGTATAAGCCAGGTATACAGGGTACTGCAGAGCCACGTTGAACAGGTGTATAAGCCAGGTATACAGGGTACTGCAGAGCCACGTTGAACAGGTGTATAAGGTACTACAGAGCCATGTTGTACAGGTGTACAGGGTACTACAGAGCCATGTTGTACAGGTGTACAGGGTACTACAGAGCCATGTTGTACAGGTGTACAGGGTACTACAGAGCCATGTTGTACAGGTGTACAGGGTACTACAGAGCCATGTTGTACAGGTGTACAGGGTACTACAGAGCCATGTTGTACAGGTGTACAGGGTACTACAGAGCCATGTTGTACAGGTGTATAGGCCAGGTGTACAGGGTACTACAGAGCCATGTTGAACAGGTGTACAGGGTACTACAGAGCCATGTTGTACAGGTGTACAGGGTACTACAGAGCCATGTTGTACAGGTGTACAGGGTACTACAGAGCCATGTTGTACAGGTGTACAGGGTACTACAGAGCCATGTTGTACAGGTGTATAGGCCAGGTGTACAGGGTACTACAGAGCCATGTTGTACAGGTGTATAGGCCAGGTGTACAGGGTACGACAGAGCCATGTTGTACAGGTGTACAGGGTACTACAGAGCCATGTTGAACAGGTGCACAGGGTACTACAGAGCCATGTTGTACAGGTGTACAGGGTACTACAGAGCCATGTTGAACAGGTGTACAGGGTACTACAGAGCCATGTTGAACAGGTGTATAGGTCAGGTGTACAGGGTACTACAGAGCCATGTTGAACAGGTGTACAGGGTACTACAGAGCCATGTTGTACAGGTGTATAGGTCAGGTGTACAGGGTACTACAGAGCCATGTTGAACAGGTGTATAGGCCAGGTGTACAGGGTACTACAGAGCCATGTTGTACAGGTGTACAGGGTACTACAGAGCCATGTTGTACAGGTGTATAGGCCAGGTGTACAGGGTACTACAGAGCCATGTTGTACAGGTGTATAGGCCAGGTGTACAGAGTACTACAGAGCCATGTTGAACAGGTGTATAGGGTACTACAGAGCCATGTTGTACAGGTGTACAGGGTACTACAGAGCCATGTTGTACAGGTGTACAGGGTACTACAGAGCCATGTTGTACAGGTGTACAGGGTACTACAGAGCCATGTTGTACAGGTGTACAGGGTACTACAGAGCCATGTTGTACAGGTGTACAGGGTACTACAGAGCCATGTTGAACAGGTGTACAGAGTACTACAGAGCCATGTTGAACAGGTGCACAGGGTACTACAGAGCCATGTTGTACAGGTGTACAGGGTACTACAGAGCCATGTTGAACAGGTGTACAAGGTACTACAGAGCCATGTTGTACAGGTGTACAGGGTACTACAGAGCCATGTTGTACAGGTGTATAGGCCAGGTGTACAGGGTACTACAGAGCCATGTTGTACAGGTGTACAGGGTACTACAGAGCCATGTTGTACAGGTGTATAGGCCAGGTGTACAGGGTACGACAGAGCCATGTTGTACAGGTGTATAGGCCAGGTGTACAGGGTACTACAGAGCCATGTTGAACAGGTGTATAGGGTACTACAGAGCCATGTTGTACAGGTGTACAGGGTACTACAGAGCCATGTTGTACAGGTGTATAGGCCAGGTGTACAGGGTACTACAGAGCCATGTTGAACAGGTGTATAGGGTACTACAGAGCCATGTTGTACAGGTGTACAGGGTACTGCAGAGCCATGTTGTACAGGTGTACAAGGTACTACAGAGCCATGTTGTACAGGTGTACAGGGTACTACAGAGCCATGTTGTACAGGTGTATAGGCCAGGTGTACAGGGTACTACAGAGCCATGTTGTACAGGTGTACAGGGTACTACAGAGCCATGTTGTACAGGTGTACAGGGTACTACAGAGCCATGTTGTACAGGTGTACAGGGTACTACAGAGCCATGTTGAACAGGTGCACAGGGTACTACAGAGCCTTGTTGTACAGGTGTACAGGGTACTACAGAGCCATGTTGAACAGGTGTACAGGGTACTACAGAGCCATGTTGTACAGGTGTATAGGCCAGGTGTACAGGGTACTACAGAGCCATGTTGTACAGGTGTACAGGGTACTACAGAGCCATGTTGTACATGTGTATAGGCCAGGTGTACAGGGTACTACAGAGCCATGTTGTACAGGTGTATAGGCCAGGTGTACAGGGTACTACAGAGCCATGTTGAACAGGTGTATAGGCCAGGTGTACAGGGTACTACAGAGCCATGTTGTACAGGTGTACAGGGTACTACAGAGCCATGTTGTACATGTGTATAGGCCAGGTGTACAGGGTACTACAGATCCATGTTGTACATGTGTATAGGCCAGGTGTACAGGGTACTACAGAGCCATGTTGAACAGGTGTATAGGCCAGGTGAACAGGGCACTACAGAGCCATGTTGAACAGGTGTATAGGCCAGGTCTACAGGGTTGTGACAACCTCAGGGCTTGTCAGGCCATTATACATACAGACGGTAGCAGCGGTCTCCTCCCCTGTTCATGTCCAGCTGGAAGAGGATAGGCTCCCACAACGACTGATTTGTCAGGGGTGGGTATGCTACGTTTGGGACTGCTAGGAATCCTTAAAGTGTTTTACCCAAGAACTTGTACATATTCAATGTCTGGATGGATTCTGTCCTAACTTCACACATTAGAGGACAATGAAGTAAAAGATAAACTATGTCAGGCTCTCCCTAAATGAACTCTCACAGGAAAGAAGGCCCACATCCTCTTCATTTGGGAATGAAAGATCAGAATGTGTCAGAAGGGTGTTCCCATTGAAAAAGGGTTTCCAGGCATCAGAAAAGCCAAATGCAGTCAGAAGAAAATCAACTTTGTTTTATAAAGTTTCATTCATTTGTAAAGGTTGGTCTTCCCACATTCCTTACCTGAGGAAAGACATTGCTTTTTTGTCCCCCACTCCCAATCATCATATTAACCCCATCCTGAGTCATTACTACGTTGACGCCACACTTTTTCAATGATCTGTCAAGCATATCCTAATTACTATCCCTTCACCCCATGAAAAACCAATTGTCCCTGCCGATAATGAAGGGGAAGAAGAATACGTTTTTAACTCTGGGAGAATCCTGCAGGCTTGGTGTTATCCTGTTGCTAGGCTCTGTCCTTAAAGAAAGTGGTGTGGCATTTGGGATACATCTAGAGTATCTATCTACACATCTAGAGTATCTATCTACACTCATAGGATACATCTAGAGTATCTATCTACACTCAGAGGATACATCTAGAGTATCTATCTACACTCAGAGGATACATCTAGAGTATCTATCTACACTCAGAGGATACATCTAGAGTATCTATCTACACTCAGAGGATACATCTAGAGTATCTATCTACACTCAGAGGATACATCTAGAGTATCTATCTACACATCTAGAGTACCCATCTACACATCTAGAGTATATATCTACACATCTAGAGTATATATCTACACATCTAGAGTATCTTTCTACACATATAGAGTATATATCTACACATCTAGAGTATCTATCTACACATCTAGAGTACCCATCTACACATCCAGAGTATATATCTACACATCTATAGTATATATCTACACATCTAGAGTATCTTTCTACACATCTAGAGTATATATCTACACATCTAGAGTATATATCTACACATCTAGAGTATATATCTACACATCTATAGTATCTTTCTACACATATAGAGTATCTTTCTACACATCTAGAGTATCTATTTACACATCTAGAGTATATATCCACACATCCAGAGTATATATCTACACATCTAGAGTATATATCTACACATCTATAGTATCTTTCTACACATATAGAGTATCTTTCTACACATCTAGAGTATCTATCTACACATCTAGAGTATATATCCACACATCCAGAGTATATATCTACACATCTAGAGTATATATCTACACATCTAGAGTATATATCTACACATCTAGAGTATCCATCTACACATCTAGAGTATCTATCTACACATATAGAGTATCTTTCTACACATCTAGAGTATATATCTACACATCTAGAGTATATATCTACACATCTAGAGTATCCATCTACACATCTATAGTATCTTTCTACACATATAGAGTATCTTTCTACACATCTAGAGTATATATCTACACATCTAGAGTATCCATCTACACATCTAGAGTATCTATCTACACATCTAGAGTATCTATCTACACATCTAGAGTATCTATCTACACACATCTATAGTGCATCCTCTCTCTGTGTGTAGATAGATACTCATCCATTATCCAGCCTCCTGGACATTTTCCTGGACACACAGTTACACCCCTGGCATCAATATGACATCACAGAGATTTAGGGAACCACGTTTGTCAAGGAGAAGGGCTGTGTATTAGCGAAATGAAGGAGTTAGAGCCTAATGAGAAGGCCTCAGTCTCTGGGGGATTGCCATGCAGGTTTCAATAGTCAAGGTAATGGCGTACCCAGGGTTGTAATTGCTCCACTGCTATTTTCTGATGTCCTTGTGTTACCCACCACTCCTGTTGTCACGGGAAATGGTAGTGCTGTCTCGACAGAACAGCCAGGTGGCTTTAGAAAGGGTAGAGCTGTCTGAACAGAACAGCCAGGTGGTTTATGAAAGAGTAGAGCTGTCTGAACAGAACAGCCAGGTGGTTTATGAAAGAGTAGAGCTGTCTGAACAGAACAGCCAGGTGGTTTATGAAAGGGTAGAGCTGTCTGAACAGAGCAGCCAGGTGGCTTATGAAAGAGTAGAGCTGTCTGAACAGAACAGCCAGGTGGTTTATGAAAGAGTAGAGCTGTCTGAACAGAACAGCCAGGTGGTTTATGAAAGAGTAGAGCTGTCTGAACAGAACAGCCAGGTGGTTTATGAAAGGGTAGAGCTGTCTGAACAGAGCAGCCAGGTGGCTTTAGAAAGAGTAGAGCTGTCTGAACAGAACAGCCAGGTGGTTTATGAAAGAGTAGAGCTGTCTGAACAGAACAGCCAGGTGGTTTATGAAAGAGTAGAGCTGTCTGAACAGAACAGCCAGGTGGTTTATGAAAGAGTAGAGCTGTCTGAACAGAACAGCCAGGTGGTTTATGAAAGAGTAGAGCTGTCTGAACAGAGCAGCCAGGTGGTTTATGAAAGAGTAGAGCTGTCTGAACAGAACAGCCAGGTGGCTTTAGAAAGGGTAGAGCTGTCTGAACAGAACAGCCAGGTGGTTTATGAAAGAGTAGAGCTGTCTGAACAGAACAGCCAGGTGGCTTTAGAAAGGGTAGAGCTGTCTGAACAGAACAGCCAGGTGGCTTTAGAAAGGGTAGAGCTGTCTGAACAGAACAGCCAGGTGGTTTATGAAAGGGTAGAGCTGTCTGAACAGAACAGCCAGGTGGCTTTAGAAAGAGTAGAGCTGTCTGAACAGAACAGCCAGGTGGTTTATGAAAGAGTAGAGCTGTCTGAACAGAACAGCCAGGTGGTTTATGAAAGAGTAGAGCTGTCTGAACAGAACAGCCAGGTGGTTTATGAAAGAGTAGAGCTGTCTGAACAGAACAGCCAGGTGGTTTATGAAAGGGTAGAGCTGTCTGAACAGAACAGCCAGGTGGTTTATGAAAGAGTAGAGCTGTCTGAACAGAACAGCCAGGTGGTTTATGAAAGGGTAGAGCTGTCTGAACAGAGCAGCCAGGTGGTTTTAGATTCAGGGTAGAGCTGTCTGAACAGAGCAGCCAGGTGGTTTTAGATTCAGGGTAGAGCTGTCTGAACAGAGCAGCCAGGTGGTTTTAGATTCAGGGTAGAGCTGTCTGAACAGAGCAGCCAGGTGGTTTATGAAAGAGTAGAGCTGTCTGAACAGAACAGCCAGGTGGTTTATGAAAGAGTAGAGCTGTCTGAACAGAGCAGCCAGGTGGTTTATGAAAGAGTAGAGCTGTCTGAACAGAACAGCCAGGTGGTTTATGAAAGAGTAGAGCTGTCTGAACAGAACAGCCAGGTGGTTTATGAAAGAGTAGAGCTGTCTGAACAGAGCAGCCAGGTGGTTTATGAAAGAGTAGAGCTGTCTGAACAGAACAGCCAGGTGGTTTATGAAAGAGTAGAGCTGTCTGAACAGAACAGCCAGGTGGTTTATGAAAGGGTAGAGCTGTCTCGATAGAACAGCCAGGTGGTTTTAGATTCAGGGCAGAGCTGTCTGAACAGAGCAGCCAGGTGGTTTATGAAAGAGTAGAGCTGTCTGAACAGAACAGCCAGGTGGTTTATGAAAGAGTAGAGCTGTCTGAACAGAACAGCCAGGTGGCTTTAGAAAGAGTAGAGCTGTCTGAACAGAACAGCCAGGTGGTTTATGAAAGGGTAGAGCTGTCTGAACAGAGCAGCCAGGTGGTTTATGAAAGAGTAGAGCTGTCTGAACAGAACAGCCAGGTGGTTTATGAAAGAGTAGAGCTGTCTGAACAGAACAGCCAGGTGGCTTTAGAAAGAGTAGAGCTGTCTGAACAGAACAGCCAGGTGGCTTTAGAAAGAGTAGAGCTGTCTGAACAGAGCAGCCAGGTGGCTTTAGAAAGAGTAGAGCTGTCTGAACAGAACAGCCAGGTGGTTTATGAAAGGGTAGAGCTGTCTGAACAGAACAGCCAGGTGGCTTTAGAAAGAGTAGAGCTGTCTGAACAGAACAGCCAGGTGGCTTTAGAAAGAGTAGAGCTGTCTGAACAGAACAGCCAGGTGGCTTTAGAAAGAGTAGAGCTGTCTGAACAGAACAGCCAGGTGGCTTTAGAAAGAGTAGAGCTGTCTGAACAGAACAGACAGGTGGTTTATGAAAGGGTAGAGCTGTCTGAACAGAACAGCCAGGTGGTTTATGAAAGAGTAGAGCTGTCTGAACAGAACAGCCAGGTGGTTTATGAAAGGGTAGAGCTGTCTGAACAGAACAGCCAGGTGGTTTATGAAAGGGTAGAGCTGTCTGAACAGAACAGCCAGGTGGTTTATGAAAGAGTAGAGCTGTCTGAACAGAACAGCCAGGTGGTTTATGAAAGAGTAGAGCTGTCTGAACAGAACAGCCAGGTGGTTTATGAAAGGGTAGAGCTGTCTGAACAGAACAGCCAGGTGGCTTTAGAAAGAGTAGAGCTGTCTGAACAGAACAGCCAGGTGGCTTTAGAAAGAGTAGAGCTGTCTGAACAGAACAGCCAGGTGGCTTTAGAAAGAGTAGAGCTGTCTGAACAGAACAGCCAGGTGGCTTTAGAAAGAGTAGAGCTGTCTGAACAGAACAGACAGGTGGTTTATGAAAGGGTAGAGCTGTCTGAACAGAACAGCCAGGTGGTTTATGAAAGAGTAGAGCTGTCTGAACAGAACAGCCAGGTGGTTTATGAAAGGGTAGAGCTGTCTGAACAGAACAGCCAGGTGGTTTATGAAAGGGTAGAGCTGTCTGAACAGAACAGCCAGGTGGTTTATGAAAGAGTAGAGCTGTCTGAACAGAACAGCCAGGTGGTTTATGAAAGAGTAGAGCTGTCTGAACAGAACAGCCAGGTGGTTTATGAAAGAGTAGAGCTGTCTGAACAGAACAGCCAGGTGGTTTATGAAAGAGTAGAGCTGTCTGAACAGAACAGCCAGGTGGTTTATGAAAGAGTAGAGCTGTCTGAACAGAACAGCCAGGTGGCTTATGAAAGAGTAGAGCTGTCTGAACAGAACAGCCAGGTGGTTTATGAAAGAGTAGAGCTGTCTGAACAGAACAGCCAGGTGGCTTTAGAAAGAGTAGAGCTGTCTGAACAGAGCAGCCAGGTGGCTTTAGAAAGAGTAGAGCTGTCTGAACAGAACAGCCAGGTGGTTTATGAAAGGGTAGAGCTGTCTGAACAGAACAGCCAGGTGGCCTTAGAAAGAGTAGAGCTGTCTGAACAGAACAGCCAGGTGGCTTTAGAAAGAGTAGAGCTGTCTGAACAGAACAGCCAGGTGGCTTTAGAAAGAGTAGAGCTGTCTGAACAGAACAGCCAGGTGGTTTATGAAAGAGTAGAGCTGTCTGAACAGAACAGCCAGGTGGTTTATGAAAGGGTAGAGCTGTCTGAACAGAACAGCCAGGTGGTTTATGAAAGAGTAGAGCTGTCTGAACAGAACAGCCAGGTGGTTTATGAAAGAGTAGAGCTGTCTGAACAGAACAGCCAGGTGGTTTATGAAAGAGTAGAGCTGTCTGAACAGAACAGCCAGGTGGTTTATGAAAGAGTAGAGCTGTCTGAACAGAACAGCCAGGTGGTTTATGAAAGGGTAGAGCTGTCTGAACAGAACAGCCAGGTGGTTTATGAAAGAGTAGAGCTGTCTGAACAGAACAGCCAGGTGGCTTTAGAAAGAGTAGAGCTGTCTGAACAGAACAGCCAGGTGGTTTATGAAAGAGTAGAGCTGTCTGAACAGAACAGCCAGGTGGTTTATGAAAGGGTAGAGCTGTCTGAACAGAACAGCCAGGTGGTTTATGAAAGAGTAGAGCTGTCTGAACAGAACAGCCAGGTGGTTTATGAAAGAGTAGAGCTGTCTGAACAGAGCAGCCAGGTGGTTTATGAAAGAGTAGAGCTGTCTGAACAGAACAGCCAGGTGGTTTATGAAAGAGTAGAGCTGTCTGAACAGAACAGCCAGGTGGTTTATGAAAGGGTAGAGCTGTCTGAACAGAACAGCCAGGTGGTTTATGAAAGGGTAGAGCTGTCTGAACAGAACAGCCAGGTGGTTTATGAAAGAGTAGAGCTGTCTGAACAGAACAGCCAGGTGGTTTATGAAAGAGTAGAGCTGTCTGAACAGAGCAGCCAGGTGGTTTATGAAAGAGTAGAGCTGTCTGAACAGAACAGCCAGGTGGCTTTAGAAAGAGTAGAGCTGTCTGAACAGAACAGCCAGGTGGTTTATGAAAGAGTAGAGCTGTCTGAACAGAACAGCCAGGTGGTTTATGAAAGAGTAGAGCTGTCTGAACAGAACAGCCAGGTGGTTTATGAAAGAGTAGAGCTGTCTGAACAGAGCAGCCAGGTGGTTTATGAAAGAGTAGAGCTGTCTGAACAGAACAGCCAGGTGGTTTATGAAAGAGTAGAGCTGTCTGAACAGAACAGCCAGGTGGCTTTAGAAAGAGTAGAGCTGTCTGAACAGAACAGCCAGGTGGTTTATGAAAGAGTAGAGCTGTCTGAACAGAACAGCCAGGTGGTTTATGAAAGAGTAGAGCTGTCTGAACAGAACAGCCAGGTGGTTTATGAAAGAGTAGAGCTGTCTGAACAGAACAGCCAGGTGGTTTATGAAAGAGTAGAGCTGTCTGAACAGAACAGCCAGGTGGTTTATGAAAGAGTAGAGCTGTCTGAACAGAACAGCCAGGTGGTTTATGAAAGAGTAGAGCTGTCTGAACAGAACAGCCAGGTGGTTTATGAAAGAGTAGAGCTGTCTGAACAGAACAGCCAGGTGGTTTATGAAAGGGTAGAGCTGTCTGAACAGAACAGCCAGGTGGTTTATGAAAGGGTAGAGCTGTCTGAACAGAACAGCCAGGTGGTTTATGAAAGGGTAGAGCTGTCTGAACAGAACAGCCAGGTGGCTTTAGAAAGAGTAGAGCTGTCTGAACAGAACAGCCAGGTGGCTTTAGAAAGAGTAGAGCTGTCTGAACAGAACAGCCAGGTGGTTTATGAAAGAGTAGAGCTGTCTGAACAGAACAGCCAGGTGGTTTATGAAAGAGTAGAGCTGTCTGAACAGAACAGCCAGGTGGTTTATGAAAGAGTAGAGCTGTCTGAACAGAACAGCCAGGTGGCTTTAGAAAGAGTAGAGCTGTCTGAACAGAACAGCCAGGTGGTTTATGAAAGAGTAGAGCTGTCTGAACAGAACAGCCAGGTGGCTTTAGAAAGAGTAGAGCTGTCTGAACAGAACAGCCAGGTGGCTTTATGAAAGAGTAGAGCTGTCTGAACAGAACAGCCAGGTGGTTTATGAAAGGGTAGAGCTGTCTGAACAGAACAGCCAGGTGGTTTATGAAAGGGTAGAGCTGTCTGAACAGAACAGCCAGGTGGTTTATGAAAGAGTAGAGCTGTCTGAACAGAACAGCCAGGTGGTTTATGAAAGAGTAGAGCTGTCTGAACAGAACAGCCAGGTGGTTTATGAAAGGGTAGAGCTGTCTGAACAGAACAGCCAGGTGGTTTATGAAAGAGTAGAGCTGTCTGAACAGAACAGCCAGGTGGTTTATGAAAGAGTAGAGCTGTCTGAACAGAACAGCCAGGTGGTTTATGAAAGAGTAGAGCTGTCTGAACAGAACAGCCAGGTGGTTTATGAAAGGGTAGAGCTGTCTGAACAGAACAGCCAGGTGGTTTATGAAAGGGTAGAGCTGTCTGAACAGAACAGCCAGGTGGCTTTAGAAAGAGTAGAGCTGTCTGAACAGAACAGCCAGGTGGTTTATGAAAGAGTAGAGCTGTCTGAACAGAACAGCCAGGTGGTTTATGAAAGAGTAGAGCTGTCTGAACAGAACAGCCAGGTGGTTTATGAAAGAGTAGAGCTGTCTGAACAGAGCAGCCAGGTGGTTTATGAAAGAGTAGAG
The DNA here is from genome assembly GCF_016432855.1 of Salvelinus namaycush. Taxonomy (NCBI): domain Eukaryota; kingdom Metazoa; phylum Chordata; class Actinopteri; order Salmoniformes; family Salmonidae; genus Salvelinus; species Salvelinus namaycush. The sequence continues at coordinate 20,872 of NW_024058544.1, forward strand.
CTGTCTGAACAGAACAGCCAGGTGGTTTATGAAAGGGTAGAGCTGTCTGAACAGAACAGCCAGGTGGTTTATGAAAGGGTAGAGCTGTCTGAACAGAACAGCCAGGTGGTTTATGAAAGGGTAGAGCTGTCTGAACAGAACAGCCAGGTGGTTTATGAAAGGGTAGAGCTGTCTGAACAGAACAGCCAGGTGGTTTATGAAAGAGTAGAGCTGTCTGAACAGAACAGCCAGGTGGCTTATGAAAGAGTAGAGCTGTCTGAACAGAGCAGCCAGGTGGCTTTAGAAAGAGTAGAGCTGTCTGAACAGAACAGCCAGGTGGTTTATGAAAGAGTAGAGCTGTCTGAACAGAACAGCCAGGTGGCTTTATGAAAGAGTAGAGCTGTCTGAACAGAACAGCCAGGTGGTTTATGAAAGAGTAGAGCTGTCTGAACAGAACAGCCAGGTGGTTTATGAAAGAGTAGAGCTGTCTGAACAGAACAGCCAGGTGGTTTATGAAAGAGTAGAGCTGTCTGAACAGAACAGCCAGGTGGTTTATGAAAGAGTAGAGCTGTCTGAACAGAGACAGCCAGGTGGTTTATGAAAGAGTAGAGCTGTCTGAACAGAACAGCCAGGTGGTTTATGAAAGGGTAGAGCTGTCTGAACAGAACAGCCAGGTGGTTTATGAAAGGGTAGAGCTGTCTGAACAGAACAGCCAGGTGGTTTATGAAAGAGTAGAGCTGTCTGAACAGAACAGCCAGGTGGTTTATGAAAGAGTAGAGCTGTCTGAACAGAGCAGCCAGGTGGTTTATGAAAGGGTAGAGCTGTCTGAACAGAACAGCCAGGTGGTTTATGAAAGAGTAGAGCTGTCTGAACAGAACAGCCAGGTGGCTTTAGAAAGAGTAGAGCTGTCTGAACAGAACAGCCAGGTGGTTTATGAAAGGGTAGAGCTGTCTGAACAGAACAGCCAGGTGGTTTATGAAAGAGTAGAGCTGTCTGAACAGAACAGCCAGGTGGTTTATGAAAGGGTAGAGCTGTCTGAACAGAACAGCCAGGTGGTTTATGAAAGGGTAGAGCTGTCTGAACAGAACAGCCAGGTGGTTTATGAAAGGGTAGAGCTGTCTGAACAGAACAGCCAGGTGGTTTATGAAAGGGTAGAGCTGTCTGAACAGAACAGCCAGGTGGTTTATGAAAGGGTAGAGCTGTCTGAACAGAACAGCCAGGTGGCTTTAGAAAGAGTAGAGCTGTCTGAACAGAACAGCCAGGTGGTTTATGAAAGAGTAGAGCTGTCTGAACAGAACAGCCAGGTGGCTTTAGAAAGAGTAGAGCTGTCTGAACAGAACAGCCAGGTGGTTTATGAAAGAGTAGAGCTGTCTGAACAGAACAGCCAGGTGGTTTATGAAAGAGTAGAGCTGTCTGAACAGAACAGCCAGGTGGTTTATGAAAGAGTAGAGCTGTCTGAACAGAACAGCCAGGTGGTTTATGAAAGAGTAGAGCTGTCTGAACAGAACAGCCAGGTGGTTTATGAAAGAGTAGAGCTGTCTGAACAGAACAGCCAGGTGGTTTATTCAGGGTAGAGCTGTCTGAACAGAGCAGCCAGGTGGTTTTAGATTCAGGGTAGAGCTGTCTGAACAGAGCAGCCAGGTGGTTTATGAAAGAGTAGAGCTGTCTGAACAGAACAGCCAGGTGGTTTATGAAAGAGTAGAGCTGTCTGAACAGAACAGCCAGGTGGTTTATGAAAGAGTAGAGCTGTCTGAACAGAACAGCCAGGTGGTTTATGAAAGAGTAGAGCTGTCTGAACAGAACAGCCAGGTGGTTTATGAAAGAGTAGAGCTGTCTGAACAGAACAGCCAGGTGGTTTATGAAAGAGTAGAGCTGTCTGAACAGAACAGCCAGGTGGTTTATGAAAGAGTAGAGCTGTCTGAACAGAACAGCCAGGTGGTTTATGAAAGGGTAGAGCTGTCTGAACAGAGCAGCCAGGTGGCTTTAGAAAGAGTAGAGCTGTCTGAACAGAACAGCCAGGTGGTTTATGAAAGAGTAGAGCTGTCTGAACAGAACAGCCAGGTGGTTTATGAAAGAGTAGAGCTGTCTGAACAGAACAGCCAGGTGGTTTTTGAAAGAGTAGAGCTGTCTGAACAGAACAGCCAGGTGGTTTATGAAAGGGTAGAGCTGTCTGAACAGAACAGCCAGGTGGTTTATGAAAGAGTAGAGCTGTCTGAACAGAACAGCCAGGTGGTTTATGAAAGGGTAGAGCTGTCTGAACAGAACAGCCAGGTGGTTTATGAAAGGGTAGAGCTGTCTGAACAGAACAGCCAGGTGGTTTATGAAAGAGTAGAGCTGTCTGAACAGAACAGCCAGGTGGTTTATGAAAGAGTAGAGCTGTCTGAACAGAACAGCCAGGTGGTTTATGAAAGGGTAGAGCTGTCTGAACAGAACAGCCAGGTGGTTTATGAAAGAGTAGAGCTGTCTGAACAGAACAGCCAGGTGGTTTATGAAAGAGTAGAGCTGTCTGAACAGAACAGCCAGGTGGTTTATGAAAGGGTAGAGCTGTCTGAACAGAACAGCCAGGTGGTTTATGAAAGAGTAGAGCTGTCTGAACAGAACAGCCAGGTGGTTTATGAAAGAGTAGAGCTGTCTGAACAGAACAGCCAGGTGGTTTATGAAAGAGTAGAGCTGTCTGAACAGAACAGCCAGGTGGTTTATGAAAGGGTAGAGCTGTCTGAACAGAACAGCCAGGTGGTTTATGAAAGAGTAGAGCTGTCTGAACAGAACAGCCAGGTGGTTTATGAAAGAGTAGAGCTGTCTGAACAGAACAGCCAGGTGGCTTTAGAAAGAGTAGAGCTGTCTGAACAGAACAGCCAGGTGGTTATGAAAGAGTAGAGCTGTCTGAACAGAACAGCCAGGTGGTTTATGAAAGAGTAGAGCTGTCTGAACAGAACAGCCAGGTGGTTTATGAAAGAGTAGAGCTGTCTGAACAGAACAGCCAGGTGGTTTATGAAAGGAGTAGAGCTGTCTGAACAGAACAGGGTAGAGCTGTCTGAACAGAACAGCCAGGTGGTTTATGAAAGGTAGAGCTGTCTGAACAGAACAGCCAGGTGGTTTATGAAAGGAGTAGAGCTGTCTGAACAGAACAGCCAGGTGGTTTATGAAAGGGTAGAGCTGTCTGAACAGAACAGCCAGGTGGTTTATGAAAGGGTAGAGCTGTCTGAACAGAACAGCCAGGTGGTTTATGAAAGAGTAGAGCTGTCTGAACAGAACAGCCAGGTGGTTTATGAAAGGGTAGAGCTGTCTGAACAGAACAGCCAGGTGGTTTATGAAAGGGTAGAGCTGTCTGAACAGAACAGCCAGGTGGTTTATGAAAGAGTAGAGCTGTCTGAACAGAACAGCCAGGTGGTTTATGAAAGGGTAGAGCTGTCTGAACAGAACAGCCAGGTGGTTTATGAAAGGGTAGAGCTGTCTGAACAGAACAGCCAGGTGGTTTATGAAAGAGTAGAGCTGTCTGAACAGAACAGCCAGGCCAGGTGGTTTATGAAAGAGTAGAGCTGTCTGAACAGAACAGCCAGGTGGTTTATGAAAGAGTAGAGCTGTCTGAACAGAACAGCCAGGTGGTTTATGAAAGAGTAGAGCTGTCTGAACAGAACAGCCAGGTGGTTTATGAAAGAGTAGAGCTGTCTGAACAGAACAGCCAGGTGGTTTATGAAAGAGTAGAGCTGTCTGAACAGAACAGCCAGGTGGTTTATGAAAGAGTAGAGCTGTCTGAACAGAACAGCCAGGTGGTTTATGAAAGAGTAGAGCTGTCTGAACAGAACAGCCAGGTGGTTTATGAAAGAGTAGAGCTGTCTGAACAGAACAGCCAGGTGGTTTATGAAAGAGTAGAGCTGTCTGAACAGAACAGCCAGGTGGTTTATGAAAGGAGTAGAGCTGTCTGAACAGAACAGCCAGGTGGTTTATGAAAGAGTAGAGCTGTCTGAACAGAACAGCCAGGTGGTTTATGAAAGAGTAGAGCTGTCTGAACAGAACAGCCAGGTGGTTTATGAAAGGGTAGAGCTGTCTGAACAGAACAGCCAGGTGGTTTATGAAAGAGTAGAGCTGTCTGAACAGAACAGCCAGGTGGTTTATGAAAGAGTAGAGCTGTCTGAACAGAACAGCCAGGTGGTTTATGAAAGGGTAGAGCTGTCTGAACAGAACAGCCAGGTGGCTTTAGAAAGAGTAGAGCTGTCTGAACAGAACAGCCAGGTGGTTTATGAAAGAGTAGAGCTGTCTGAACAGAGCAGCCAGGTGGCTTTAGAAAGGGTAGAGCTGTCTGAACAGAACAGCCAGGTGGTTTATGAAAGAGTAGAGCTGTCTGAACAGAACAGCCAGGTGGTTTATGAAAGAGTAGAGCTGTCTGAACAGAACAGCCAGGTGGTTTATGAAAGGGTAGAGCTGTCTGAACAGAACAGCCAGGTGGTTTATGAAAGGGTAGAGCTGTCTGAACAGAACAGCCAGGTGGTTTATGAAAGGGTAGAGCTGTCTGAACAGAACAGCCAGGTGGTTTATGAAAGAGTAGAGCTGTCTGAACAGAACAGCCAGGTGGTTTATGAAAGAGTAGAGCTGTCTGAACAGAACAGCCAGGTGGTTTATGAAAGAGTAGAGCTGTCTGAACAGAAGCAGCCAGGTGGCTTTAGAAAGAGTAGAGCTGTCTGAACAGAACAGCCAGGTGGTTTATGAAAGAGTAGAGCTGTCTGAACAGAACAGCCAGGTGGTTTATGAAAGAGTAGAGCTGTCTGAACAGAACAGCCAGGTGGTTTATGAAAGAGTAGAGCTGTCTGAACAGAACAGCCAGGTGGTTTATGAAAGGGTAGAGCTGTCTGAACAGAACAGCCAGGTGGTTTATGAAAGAGTAGAGCTGTCTGAACAGAACAGCCAGGTGGTTTATGAAAGAGTAGAGCTGTCTGAACAGAACAGCCAGGTGGTTTATGAAAGAGTAGAGCTGTCTGAACAGAACAGCCAGGTGGTTTATGAAAGAGTAGAGCTGTCTGAACAGAACAGCCAGGTGGTTTATGAAAGAGTAGAGCTGTCTGAACAGAACAGCCAGGTGGCTTTAGAAAGAGTAGAGCTGTCTGAACAGAACAGCCAGGTGGTTTATGAAAGGGTAGAGCTGTCTGAACAGAGCAGCCAGGTGGCTTTAGAAAGAGTAGAGCTGTCTGAACAGAACAGCCAGGTGGTTTATGAAAGAGTAGAGCTGTCTGAACAGAGCAGCCAGGTGGCTTTAGAAAGAGTAGAGCTGTCTGAACAGAACAGCCAGGTGGTTTATGAAAGAGTAGAGCTGTCTGAACAGAACAGCCAGGTGGTTTATGAAAGAGTAGAGCTGTCTGAACAGAACAGCCAGGTGGTTTATGAAAGGGTAGAGCTGTCTGAACAGAACAGCCAGGTGGTTTATGAAAGGGTAGAGCTGTCTGAACAGAACAGCCAGGTGGTTTATGAAAGGGTAGAGCTGTCTGAACAGAACAGCCAGGTGGTTTATGAAAGAGTAGAGCTGTCTGAACAGAACAGCCAGGTGGTTTATGAAAGAGTAGAGCTGTCTGAACAGAACAGCCAGGTGGTTTATGAAAGAGTAGAGCTGTCTGAACAGAGCAGCCAGGTGGCTTTAGAAAGAGTAGAGCTGTCTGAACAGAACAGCCAGGTGGTTTATGAAAGAGTAGAGCTGTCTGAACAGAACAGCCAGGTGGTTTATGAAAGAGTAGAGCTGTCTGAACAGAACAGCCAGGTGGTTTATGAAAGAGTAGAGCTGTCTGAACAGAACAGCCAGGTGGTTTATGAAAGGGTAGAGCTGTCTGAACAGAACAGCCAGGTGGTTTATGAAAGAGTAGAGCTGTCTGAACAGAACAGCCAGGTGGTTTATGAAAGAGTAGAGCTGTCTGAACAGAACAGCCAGGTGGTTTATGAAAGAGTAGAGCTGTCTGAACAGAACAGCCAGGTGGTTTATGAAAGAGTAGAGCTGTCTGAACAGAACAGCCAGGTGGTTTATGAAAGAGTAGAGCTGTCTGAACAGAACAGCCAGGTGGTTTATGAAAGAGTAGAGCTGTCTGAACAGAACAGCCAGGTGGTTTATTAAAGAGTAGAGCTGTCTGAACATAGGCGTGGAAACAGATAAAATACCTGGTTTAACCAATCAACATCAGTTCTCCCTGGGAAGGGATCATCGGTGTTGGTTATTAGGCTATTTGTGATGCGCAACTGTCATCATGTGCTCTTTGTATCAGGGGCGTAGACTTGGGTGGGCCTGGGTGGGCTGAGGCCCACCCACTGGGGAGCCAGGCGCTGACAGGCCCACCCAATCAGATTGATGTGGTCTGAGCATTGTTGTGGACTTCTATTAAAAGAAGTTACATTTTGAGATTGAAAATCTGAAAAAACAGGAAAACATTTTTCACGAAGGGTGCTTTTCCTTCGCTGGGTGGGCCGTTTGGGAACTTTATGGCTACTTTAGAGTAGATCCACTTCTCCAAGCACCACTACACTACTGGACAGGGCTGATGGAGAGACAGCATTCACACACAGCAAATGAAATCAAATCAAATGTATTTATATTGCCCTTCTTCCATCAGCTGATATCTCAAAGTGCTGTACAGAAATCCAGCCTAAAACACCAAACAGCAAGCAATGCAGGTGTAGAAGCACGATGGCTAGGAAAAACTCCCTAGAAAGGCTAAAACCTAGGAAGAAACCTAGAGAGGAACCAGGCTATGAGGAGGGGTGGCCAGTCCTCTTCTGGCTGTGCCGGGTGGAGATTATAACAGAACATGGCCAAGATGTTCAAATGTTCTTAAATGACCAGCAGGTTCAAATAATAATAATCACAGTGAACAGGTCAGGGTTCCACAGCCGCAGGCAGAACAGTTGAAACTGGAGCAGCAGCATGGCCAGGTGGACTGGGAACAACAAGGAGTCATCATGCCAGGTAGTCCTGAGGCATGGTCCTAGGACTCAGGTCCTCCGAGAGAGAGAAAGAAAGAGAGAGAGAAAGAGAGAATTAGAGAGAGCATACTTAAATTCACACAGGACACCGGATAAGACAGGAGAAAAACTCCAGATATAACAGACTGACCCTAGCCCCCCGACACAAACTACTGCAGCATAAATACTGGAGGCTGAGACAGGAGGGGTCAGGAGACACTGTGGCCCCATCCGATGATACCCCCGTACAGGGCCAAACAGGAAGGATATAACCCCACCCACTTTGCCAAAGCACAGCCCCCTCACCACTAGAGGGATATCTTCAACCACCAACTTACCATCCTGAGACAAGGCACCAAAAATTTGAATATTATCTGCTATGACTACAAGGTCCGATAAGAATTCAGGGAACTCAGTGAGGAACGCTGTATATGGCCCAGGAGGCCTGTAAACAGTAGCTATAAAAAGTGATTGAGTAGGCTGCATATATTTCATGACTAGAAGCTCAAGCTTTTTTTTTTGTAAATTGAAATTTGCTATCGTAAATGTTAGCAACACCTCCGCCTTTGCGGGATGCACGGGGGATATGGTCACTAGTGTAACCAGGAGGTGAGGCCTCATTTAACACAGTAAATTCATCAGGCTTAAGCCAGGTTTCAGTCAGGCCAATCACATCAAGATTATGATCAGTGATTAGTTCATTGACTATAACTGCCTTTGAAGTGAGGGATCTAACATTAAGTAGCCCTATTTTGAGATGTGAGGTATCACGATCTCTTTCAATAATGGCAGGAATGGAGGAGGACTTTATCCTAGTGAGATTACTAAGGCGAACACCGCCATGTTTAGTTTTGCCCAACCTAGGTCGAGGCATAGACACAGTCTCAATGGGGATAGCTGAGCTGACTACACTGACTATGCTAGTGGCAGAATCCACTAAGCTGGCAGGTTGGCTAACAGCCTGCTGCCTGGCCTGCACCCTATTTCATTGTGGAGCTAGAGGAGTTAGAGCCCTGTCTATGTTGGCAGATAAGATGAGAGCACCCCTCCAGCTAGGATGGAGTCCGTCACTCCTCAGCAGGCCAGGCTTGGTCCTGTTTGTGGGTGAGTCCCAGAAAGAGGGCCAATTATCTACAAATTCTATCTTTTGGGAGGGGCAGAAAACAGTTTTCAACCAGCGATTGAGTTGTGAGACTCTGCTGTAGAGCTCATCACTCCCCCTAACTGGGAGGGGGCCAGAGACAATTACTCGATGCCGACACATCTTTCTAGCTGATTTACACGCTGAAGCTATGTTGTGCTTGGTGACCTCTGACTGTTTCATCCTAACATCGTTGGTGCCAACGTGGATAACAATATCTCTATACTCTCTACACTCGCCAGTTTTAGCTTTAGCCAGCACCATCTTCAGATTAGCCTTAACGTTGGTAGCCCTGCCCCCTGGTAAACAGTGTATGATCGCTGGGTGATTCGTTTTAAGTCTAATACTGCGGGTAATGGAGTCGCCAATGACTAGGGTTTTCAATTTGTCAGAGCTAATGGTGGGAGGCTTCGGCGTCTCAGACCCCGTAACGGGAGGAGTAGAGACAAGAGAAGGCTCGGCCTCAGACTCGCTACTTAATGGGGAAAACTGGTTGAAAGTTTCTGTCGGCTGAATGAGCGACACCAGTTGAGCATTCCTACAGCATTTCCCTCCAGAGGCCATGAGAAAGTTGTCCGGCTGCGGGGACTGTGCGAGGGGATTTATACTACTATCTGTACTTACTGGTGGCACAGACGCTGTTTCATCCTTTCCTACACTGAAATAACCCTTGCCTAACGATTGCGTCTGAAGTTGGGCTTGTAGCACAGCTATCATCGCCGTAAGGCGATCGTTCTCCTGTATATTATGAGTACAGCGACTGCAATTAGAAGGCATCATGTTAATGTTACTACTTAGCTTCGGCTGTTGAAGGTGCTGACGAACCATGTCCAGATAAAGCGTCCGGAGTGAAAAAGTTGAATGAAAAAAAAAAGTTGAGGGAAAAACTAAAAATATAAACGGTAATTAAAAAGTAAAAACCGTAAAGTTGTCAGGTAGCAAAGTAAGGTTGGCAACAAAACGCACAGCAACACAGCAAAATATAAACGGTAATTAAAAAGTAAAAACCGTAAAGTTGTCAGGTAGCAAAGTAAGTTTGGCAACAACAAAAAAACCTACACTGTTGCACAATGCTACACTGTTATGTAAGGAAGCAGAGCCTGTCAACCACACTGACCCTATTTAATCCTACTCCAGGTACCTGGATAACACAAAGAGACAACAGCATTAAAACACAAAGAGATGGCTGACAACAGCATTAAAACACAAAGAGATGGCTGACAACAGCATTAAAACACAAAGAGATGGCTGACAACAGCATTAAAACACAAAGAGATGGCTGACAACAGCATTAAAACACAAAGAGATGGCTGACAACAGCATTAAAACACAAAGAGATGGCTGACAACAGCATTAAAACACAAAGAGATGGCTGACAACAGCATTAAAACACAAAGAGATGGCTGACAACAGCATTAAAACACAAAGAGATGGCTGACAACAGCATTAAAACACAAAGAGATGGCTGACAACAGCATTAAAACACAAAGAGATGGCTGACAACAGCATTAAAACACAAAGAGATGGCTGACAACAGCATTAAAACACAAAGAGATGGCTGACAACAGCATTAAAACACAAAGAGATGGCTGACAACAGCAAGCACGCTGCATTAAACACATTTCCACTTACCAGATGATGATCATTTGAAATGTAAATTAGCAACAACGTCCTCTTTGATAACGAATAAAATGAAATCAAACTTTATTTGTCACATGTGCCGAATACAACAAGTGTAGACATTAACATGAAATACAAGCCTTTAACCAACAGTGCAGTTCAAGAAGAGTTCAGAAAATTCTTACCAAATAAACTAAAGTAAAAATAAAAAATAAAAAAAATAAAAATCATGAAGTAACACAATAACATAGCAATAACCAGGCTATATACCGGGGGTACCGGTACCGAGTCAGTGTGCGGGGATACAGGTTAGTAGAGGTAATTTGTACATGTAGGTAGGGGTGAAGTGACTATGCATAGATAATAAGCAGCGAGTAGCAGCAATGTACAAAACAAATGGGGGGGTCAATGTAATTGTCACGTCCTGATCATAGTTCTTATGTGTTTTGCTTGTTTAGTGTTGGTCAGGACGTGAGCTGGGTGGGCATTCTATGTTGTGTGTCTAGTTTGTCTGTTTCTGTGTTCAGCCTGATATGGTTCTCAATCAGAGGCAGCTGTCAATCGTTGTCCCTGATTGAGAATCATATATAGGTGGCTTGTTTTGTGTTGGGGATTGTGGGTGGTTGTCTTCTATCTTTGTGTTCTGCACCAGATAGGACTGTCTCGGTTTTCACATTTTGTTATTTTGTATTTTGTATAGTGTTCACGTTATTGTCTCTTCTTTATTAAATCATGTTGAACACTAGCCGCGCTGCATTTTGGTCCTCTCCTTCACCCCAGGAGGAAAGCCGTTACAGTAATAGTCTGGTGGCCATTTTATTTATTGTTCAGCAGTCTTATGGCTTGGGGGGAGCGTTTTGGTCCTAGACTTGGCGCTCTGGAACCGCTTGCCGTGTGGTAGCAGAGAAAACAGTCTATGACTTGGGTGACTGGAGTCTCTGACAATTTTATGGGCTTTCCTCCGACACCGCCTATTATATAAACTCAGCAAAAAAAGAAACGACCGTCTTTCATTCGTAAAAATCCAAATAACTTCACAGATCTTCATTGTAAAGGGTTTAAACACTGTTTCCCATGCTTGTTCAATGAACCATAAACAATTAATGAACATGCACCCGTGGAACGGTCGTTAAGACACTAACAGCTTACAGACGGTAGGCAATTAAGGTCACAGTTATGAAAACTTAGGACACTAATGAGGCCTTTCTACTGACTCTGAAAAACACCAAAAGAAAGATGCCCAGGGTCCCTGCTCATCTGCGTGAACATGCCTTAGGCATGCTGCAAGGAGGCATGAGGACTGCAGATGTGGCCAGGGCAATAAATCGCAATGTCCGTACTGTGAGACGCCTAAGACAGCGCTACAGGGAGACAGTACGGACAGCTGATTGTCCTCGCAGTGGCAAACCACGTGTAACAACACCTGCACAGGATTGGTACATCCGAATATCACACATGCGGGACAGGTACAGGATGGCAAGAACAACTGCTCGAGTTAATCCAGGAACGCACAATTCCTCCATCAGTGCTCAGACTGTCCGCAAAAGGCTGAAAGAGGCTGGACTGAGGGCTTGTAGGCTTGTTGTAAGGCAGGTCCTCACCAGACATCACCGGCAACAACATCGCCTATGGGCACAAACCCACCGTCGCTGGACCAGGCAGGACTGGCAAAAAGTGCTCTTCTCTGACGAGTCGCGGTTTTGTCTCACCAGGGTTGATGGTCCGATTCGCGTTTATCGTCGAAGGAATGAGCGTTACACCGAGGCCTGTACTCTGGAGTGGAATCGATTTGGAGGTTGAGGGTCTGTCATGGTCTGGTGCGATGTGTCACAGCATCATTGGACTGAGCTTGTTGTGATTGCAGGCAATCTCAACGCTGTGCGTTACAGGGAAGACATCCTCTTCCCTCATGCAGTACCCTTCCTTCAGGCTCATCCTGACATGACCCTCCAGCATGACAATGCCACCAGCCATACTGCTCGTTCTGTGTGTGATTTCCTGCAAGACAGGAATGGCAGTGTTCTGCCATGGCCAGCGAAGAGCCCAGATCTCAATCCCATTGAGCACGTCTGGGACCTGTTGGATCGGAGGGTGAGGGCTAGGGCCATTCCCCCCAGAAATGTCTGGGAACTTGCAGGTGCCTTAGCTGAAGAGTGGGGAAACATCTCACAGCAAGAACTGTCAAATCTGGTGCCGTCCATGAGGAGGAGATGCACAGCAGTACTTAATGCAGCTGGTGGCCACACCAGATACTGACTGTAAATTTGGATTTTGACCCGCCCTTTGTTCAGGGACACATTATTCAATTTCTGTTAGTCACATGTCTGTGGACCTTGTTCAGTTTATGTCTCAGTTGTTGAATCTTGTTATGTTCATACAAATATTTACACATGTTAAGTTTGCTGACAATAAACGCAGTTGACAGTGAGAGGACGTTTTTTTTTTTTGCTGAGTTAAGGTCCTGGATTGCAGGAAGCTTGGCCCCAGTGATGTACTGGGCCGTACGCACTACCCACTGAAGCACCTTATGGTCAGATGCCGAGCAGTTGCCATAACAGGCGGTGATGCAACCTGTCAGGACGCTATCGATGGTGCAGCTGTAGAACTTTTTGAGGATCAGTCAGGGAGAGGTTGAAAATGTCAGTGAAGACAGTTGCCAGTTGGTCCTCGCATGCATTGAGTACACGGCCTGGTAATCCATCTGGCCCCTTGGCTTTGTGAACGTTAACCTGTTTAAAGGTCTTGCTCACATCGGCTACCGAGAGCGTTATCACATAGTCATCCAGAACAGCTGGTGCATGCTTCAGTGTTGCTTGCCTCGAAGCGAGCATAAAAGGCATTTAGCTTGTCTGGTATGCTTGCGTCACTGGGCAGCTCAAGTCTGGGTTTCCCTTTCTAGTCCGTTAATAGTTTTCAAGCCCTGCCACATCCGACGAGCGTCAGAGCCGGTGTAGTAGGATTCAATCTTAATCCTGATATTAGTCTCCTGCTCCTTGAAAGCGGCAGCTCTAGCCTTTTGCTCGATGTGGATGTTGCTTATAATCCATGGTTCTGGTCGGGATATACACGTACGGTCACTGTGGTGACGACGTCGTCGATGCACTTATTGATGAAGGAGATGACTGAGGTAGTATACTACTCAATGCCATTGGATGAATCCCGGAAAATTATTCCTGTCTGTGCTAGCAAAACAGGCCTGTAGCGTAGCATCCGCTTCATCTGACCACTTATTGAGTGAGTCACTGCTTTAATTTTAGCTTGTAAGCAGGAATCAAGAGGATCGAATTATGGTCAGATTTGCCAAATGGAGGGCGAGGGAGAGCTTTGTATGCATCTCTGTGTGTGGAGTAAAGGTGGTCAAGAGTTTTTTTCCCTCTGGTTGCACATGTGACATGCTGGTAAAAATTTTGTAAAACTGATTTAAGTTTGCCTGCATTAAAGTCCCCGGCCACTAGGAGCGCCGCTTCTGGATGAGCATTTTCTTGTTTGCTTATGGCCTTATACAGCTGGTTGAGTGCGGTCTTAGTGCCAGCATCGGCCTGTGGTGGTAAATAGACGGCTATGAATAATATAGATGAGAACTCTCTTGGTAGATAGTGTGGTCTACAGCTTATCATAAGGTACTCTACCTCAGGCGAGCAATACCTCGAGACTTCTTTAATATTAGACAACGCGCACCAGTTGTTATTGACAAAAAGACACACACCCCTACCCCTCGTCTTACCAGAAGTAGCTTTTCTGTTCTGCCGGTGCATGGAAAATCTCGCCAGCGCTATATTATCTGTGTCGTTGTTCAGCCACGACTCGGTTCTTAATGTCCCGTTGGTAGGATGATCGTAATCGTAGACATTTTATTTCCCCAATGAAGAAAGGCAGTGGGAGTTTACTCGCTCGCCTACAGATTCTCAGAAGGCAGCCTGATCTGATCTAACCCTCACCCTGATCTGATCTAACCCTAACCCTGATCTGATCTAACCCTAACCCTGATCTGATCTAACCCTAACCCTGATCTGCTCTAACCCTAACCCTGATCTGATCTAACCCTAACCCTGATCTGCTCTAACCCTGATCTGATCTAATCCTAACCCTGATCTGATCTAACCCTAGCCCTGATCTGCTCTAACCCTGATCTGATCTAATCCTAACCCTGATCTGCTCTAACCCTGATCTGATCTGCTCTAACCCTGATCTGATCTAATCCTAACCCTGATCTGCTCTAACCCTGATCTGATCTAATCCTAACCCTGATCTGATCTGATCTAACCCTAACCCTGATCTGACCCTGATCTGTAAAAATGTGATTGGTTGATTCCACAGTCACTCCAAAATGTTGCCCTAATACAGTTGAATGGCAGATGCCTTGCTTCTGATTGCCTAGCCAATGGCTGACTTAGATAGCTACATTTTGATCATTTTTTCTCTTCTGTGTTAACCCTTTCCTTTCCCACTAAAACTGAAGAGATTAAATCATACATCATTGAACAGAATAATATAATTATTATTACTATTATAATAATGATTTAATAAATCCTTAGCCCTTCTCTGAAGGTGTAGAAGGCCCATTGTTCCCCACTGTGTTTGGGTTAGTAATCATTTATAGAGTGGCTCTATTTGCCCTGAGCATGCATTTTTTTCACTTTTCTGAATGTTTAAAGTAAATACTGGACATGTTGGACTTATTATGGAGGTAATTATAATAATGGTCTTGAACTGGACTCACATTTTTCTGACCTCGGTCTTGACCCTGTCTCAGACCACTTCTCCCCATCTCAGTCTTGACTCTGTCTCAGACCCCTTCTCCCCATCTCAGTCTTGACCCTGTCTCAGACCACTTCTCCCCATCTCAGTCTTGACTCTGTCTCAGACCCCTTCTCCCCATCTCAGTCTTGACTCGGTCTCGCCCCATTATCATAGAATCCTCTCTCATTATCATAGAATCCTCTCTCATTATCATAGAATCCTCTCTCATTATCATAGAATCCTCTCTCATTATCATAGAATCCTCTCTCATTATCATAGAATCATCTCTCATTATCATAGAATCCTCTCTCATTATCATACGATCATCTCTCATTATCATACGATCATCTCTCATTATCATACGACCCTCTTTCATTATCATAGAATACTCTCTCATTATCATACGATCATCTTTCATTATCATAGAATCCTCTCTCATTATCATACGACCCTCTTTCATTATCATACAACCCTCTTTCATTATCATAAGACACTCATTATCATAGGACCCTCTCTCACTATCATAGGACCCTATTTCTTTATCATAAGACCCTCTTTCATTATCATAGGACCCTATTTCTTTATCATAAGACCCTCTTTCATTATCATAGGACCCTATTTCTTCATCATAAGACCCTCTTTCATTATCATAGGACCCTATTTCTTTATCATAAGACCCTCTTTCATTATCATAGGACCCTATTTCTTTATCATAAGACCCTCTTTCATTATCATAGGACCCTATTTCATTATCGTACGACTCTCTCTCATTATCATAAGACCCTCTCTCATTATCATAGGATCCTCTTTCATTAAGATAGGACCCTCTTTCATTGTCATAGGTTTCATTATCATAGGACCCTTTCTCTCGTGAATATTTCCACACATCATCCTAAATCTATCTGTAGTCCTCTTTCTCTATTTCTCTTGTTATTTCCATCTTTCTTTCATTCTTCCATCCATCTTCAACTGCCTCCCAACGAATAGTGACATTTGTTGTTTACTCCACCCCTCCCCCTCCCTCTCCTGTCGTTCTTTATTTTGCTCTTTCATTGTCTCTCATACATACAGCGCCTTCAGAAACTATTCTCACCCCTTGACCTTTTCACATTTTGTTGTGTTACAGCCTGAATTAAAAATGGGGCACTGGCCTACACACAATACCCCATAATGTCAAACTGGAATTATATATTTTTAAATGTTTACAAATATATCAAAAATGAAAAGCTAAAATGTCTTGAGTCAATAAGTATTCAACCCCTTTGTTATGGCAAACCTAAATAAGTTCAGGAGTGAACTTTTGCTTAATAGGATGGACAATAATAACATGATTTTTGAATGACTTCCTCATCTCTGTACCCCACAAAGGTCCCTCAGTCGAGCAGTCAATTTCAAACACAAAGAACAGGGAGGTTTTCCAATGTCTAGCAAAGAAGGGAACATATTGGATGGGTAAAAAAAAAGCAGAAATGGAATATCCCTTTGAGCATGGTGAAGTTATTAATGGCCCTATGGATGGTGTATCAATACACCCAGTCACTACACAGATACAGGTGTCCTTCCTAGCTCAGTTGCTGGAGAGGAAGGAAACCGGTCAGGGATTTCACCATGATGATAATGGTGACTTTAAAACAGAGTTTAATGGCTGTGAGAGGAGAGAACTGAGGATGGATCAACAACATTGTAGTTACTCCACAATACTAACCTAAAGGACAGAGTGAAAATAATTAAGCCTGTACAGCATAAAAATATTCCAAAACATGCATCCTGTTTGCAACAAGGCATTTAAGTAAAACTGCAAAAAATGTGGCAAAGAAATTAACTCTTTGTCCTGAATACAAAGTGTTATGTTTGGGGCAAATCCAATACAACACATCACTGAGTACCACTCTTCATATTTTCAAGCATGGTGGTGGCTGCATCATGTTATGGGTATGCTTGTAATCGTTAAGAACTGTGGAGTTTTTCAGGACACAAAAGAAAAGGAATAGAGCTAAGCACAGGCAAAATCCTAGAGGAAAACCTGGTTCAGTCTGCTTTCCACCAGACACTGGGAGATGAATTCACCTTTCAGCAGGACAATAACCTAAAACACAGGCAAAATCCTAGAGGAAAACCTGGTTCAGTCTGCTTTCCACTAGACACTGGGAGATGAATTTACCTTTCAGCAGGACAATAACCTAAAACACAGGTAAAATCCTAGAGGAAAACCTGGTTGTCTGCTTTCCACCAGACACTGGGAGATGAATTCCCCTTTCAGCAGGACAATAACCTAAAACACAGGCAAAATCCTAGAGGAAAACCTGGTTCAGTCTGCTTTCCACCAGACACTGGGAGATGAATTCACCTTTCAGCAGGACAATAACCTAAAACACAGGCAAAATCCTAGAGGAAAACCTGGTTCAGTCTGCTTTCCACCAGACACTGGGAGATGAATTCACCTTTCAGCAGGACAATAACCTAAAACACAGGCAAAATCCTAGAGGAAAACCTGGTTCAGTCTGCTTTCCACCAGACACTGGGAGATGAATTCACCTTTCAGCAGGACAATAACCTAAAACACAGGCAAAATCCTAGAGGAAAACCTGGTTCAGTCTGCTTTCCACCAGACACTGGGAGATGAATTCACCTTTCAGCAGGACAATAACCTAAAACACAGGTAAAATCCTAGAGGAAAACCTGGTTCAGTCTGCTTTCCACCAGACACTGGGAGATGAATTCCCCTTTCAGCAGGACAATAACCTAAAACACAGGCAAAATCCTAGAGGAAAACCTGGTTCAGTCTGCTTTCCACCAGACACTGGGAGATGAATTCCCCTTTCAGCAGGACAATAACCTAAAACACAGGCAAAATCCTAGAGGAAAACCTGGTTCAGTCTGCTTTCCACCAGACACTGGGAGATGAATTCACCTTTCAGCAGGACAATAACCTAAAACACAGGTAATATCCTAGAGGAAAACCTGGTTCAGTCTGCTTTATACCAGACACTGGGAGATGAATTCACCTTTCAGCAGGACAATAACCTAAAACACAGGCAAAATCCTAGAGGAAAACCTGGTTCAGTCTGCTTTCCACCAGACACTGGGAGATGAATTCACCTTTCAGCAGGACAATAACCTAAAACACAGGCAAAATCCTAGAGGAAAACCTGGTTCAGTCTGCTTTCCACCAGACACTGGGAGATGAATTCACCTTCCAGCAGGACAATAACCTAAAACACAGGCCAAGTCTACACTGGAGTTGCTTACCAAGAAGACAGTGAATGTTCCTGCTTGAAAATCTATGACAAGACTTTCAAATGGTTGTCTAGCAATGATCAATAACCAATTTGACAGAGCTTGAAGAAGTTTGAAAAGAATAATGGGGAAATGTTGCAGAATCTAGGTGTGGAAAGCTCTTGGAGACTTACCCAGTAAGACTCCGCTGTAATCACTGAGAAGCTGCTCCTACAAAGTATTGACTCAGGGGTGTGAATACTTATAAAATTTGATATTTCTTTATTTAATTTTCAATAAATTCGCAAAAACATGTTTTCACTTTGTCTTTATGGGGTATTGTGTGTAGATGGGTGGGGGGGAAAAATCACTTCAATCCATTTTGAATTCAGGCTGTAAAACAACAAAATTTAGAATCAGTCAAGGGGTATGAAGACTTTCTGAAGGCACTCACTGTCTCTCTCTCTCTATCACTCTCTCTCATCAAACTCCTCTCGCCTTTCTTGTCTCCAGAACTCTGACCACAAGGACTGTGATGTCCAGTATGCGGAGCTGGATACTGCGGCTCTGGCCTTCTCCCCCAGCACACGGAGCTCTATGCACTCTGCCGGGGATCTTGTCGAGTATGCAACCATCCAGGCTAGCTCACACTAACGCATGCCATTATAGGCCTTTTCCCTCCGACTCTGGCCTCAAGGTACACAGACTGGTGCACTCTCCTCTCCCATCTCTCATCTCCAACTGCCTCCCACACTCTCCTCTCCCATCTCTCATCTCCAACTGCCTCCCACACTCTCCTCTCCTCTCCCATCCCTCCATCTCCAACTGCCTCCAACTCTACCTCTCCTCTCCCATCCCTCCATCTCCAACTACCTCCCACACTCTCCTCGCCTCTCCCCTCCTCTCCCTCTTCAGCCTCCTCTCCTCTCCCTCTTCAGCCTCCTCTCCTCTTGCCCTTGTCTTTTAGTCTGCTATTGTTTCGTACACGACTCCTCTCTCTTCTCCCCTGAAAGATGTCATTCTCCCGCTAGTGTGAAGACCATCTCTTCTCCCCCTGAAATAGTTAATTTACCCACTCGTGTAAAGATTATCACTGTTAAACAGGGCAGTGACTGGAACGAGCCAGATTCACTGTTAAACAGGGCAGTGACTGGAACGAGCCAGATTCACTGTTAAACAGGGCAGTGACTGGAACGAGCCAGATTCACTGTTAACCTGAATGCACAGGTTAATGAAAGAGACTGAATGCACAGCTTAATGAAGAGACTGAATGCACAGCTTAATGAAGAGACTGAATGCACAGCTTAATGAAGAGATTGAATGCACAGCTTAATGAAGAGACTGAATGCACAGCTTAATGGAGAGACTGAATGCACAGCTTAATGAAGAGACTGAATGCACAGCTTAATGAAGAGACTGAATGCACAGCTTAATGAAAGAAACTGAATGCACAGCTTAATGAAAGAGATTGAATGCACAGCTTAATGAAGAGACTGAATGCACAGCTTAATGAAGAGACTGAATGCACAGCTTAATGAAGAGATTGAATGCACAGCTTAATGAAGAGATTGAATGCACAGCTTAATGAAGAGACTGAATGCACAGCTTAATGGAGAGACTGAATGCACAGCTTAATGAAGAGACTGAATGCACAGCTTAATGAAGAGACTGAATGCACAGCTTAATGAAAGAAACTGAATGCACAGCTTAATGAAAGAGATTGAATGCACAGCTTAATGAAGAGACTGAATGCACAGCTTAATGAAGAGACTGAATGCACAGCTTAATGAAGAGATTGAATGCACAGCTTAATGAAGAGACTGAATGCACAGCTTAATGGAGAGACTGAATGCACAGCTTAATGAAGAGATTGAATGCACAGCTTAATGAAGAGACTGAATGCACAGCTTAATGGAGAGACTGAATGCACAGCTTAATGAAGAGACTGAATGCACAGCTTAATGGAGAGACTGAATGCACAGCTTAATGAAGAGACTGAATGCACAGCTTAATGAAGAGACTGAATGCACAGCTTAATGAAAGAAACTGAATGCACAGCTTAATGAAAGAGATTGAATGCACAGCTTAATGAAGAGACTGAATGCACAGCTTAATGAAGAGACTGAATGCACAGCTTAATGAAGAGATTGAATGCACAGCTTAATGAAGAGATTGAATGCACAGCTTAATGAAGAGACTGAATGCACAGCTTAATGGAGAGACTGAATGCACAGCTTAATGAAGAGACTGAATGCACAGCTTAATGAAGAGACTGAATGCACAGCTTAATGAAGAGATTGAATGCACAGCTTAATGAAGAGATTGAATGCACAGCTTAATGAAGAGACTGAATGCACAGCTTAATGAAGAGACTGAATGCACAGCTTAATGAAAGAGATTGAATGCACAGCTTAATGAAGAGACTGAATGTACAGCTTAATGAAGAGACTGAAGGCACAGCTTAATGAAGAGATTGAATGCACAGCTTAATGGAGAGACTGAATGCACGGCTTAATGGAGAGACTGAATGCACAGCTTAATGGAGAGACTGAATGCACAGCTTAATGAAGAGACTGAATGCACAGCTTAATGAAGAGACTGAATGCACAGCTTAATGAAGAGACTGAATGCACAGCTTAATGAAGAGACTGAATGCACAGCTTAATGAAGAGACTGAATGCACAGCTTAATGAAGAGACTGAATGCACAGCTTAATGAAGAGACTGAATGCACAGCTTAATGAAGAGACTGAATGCACATCTTAATGAAGAGACTGAATGCACATCTTAATGAAGAGACTGAATGCACCACTTAATGAAGAGACTGAATGCACAGCTTAATGAAGAGACTGAATGCACAGCTTAATGAAGAGACTGAATGCACAGCTTAATGAAGAGACTGAATGCACAGCTTAATGAAGAGACTGAATGCACAGCTTAATGAAGAGACTGAATGCACAGCTTAATGAAGAGACTGAATGCACATCTTAATGAAGAGACTGAATGCACAGCTTAATGAAGAGACTGAATGCACCGCTTAATGAAGAGACTGAATGCACAGCTTAATGAAGAGACTGAATGCACAGCTTAATAAAGAGACTGAATGCACAGCTTAATGAAGAGACTGAATGCACAGCTTAATGAAGAGACTGAATGCACAGCTTAATAAAGAGAGAGCTTGTGTCAGTGTGAAGACGTGATGCTTTTCTTACCTACCATCTTATTGGCATCATAGGAGGCTTGACATCCAGAACAAGAAGGCATTTTCTAGGAGACATTCAGGTGTAAATGAGTTCTGTCTTTATGTAAAGACGTATAGAGCAGGAGTCTGTAGTAATAATAACACAGTCTACCAGTGGAAGTGTAACTTTCAAAATGGCTTTTCTTCTTGCCTATTTAAGCATCACAATAAGTCAATTTATACCTGGTTCTAACATGTGTCTTGATCTTATCCACATTCTGACTGTTATCCACATTCTGACTGTTATCCACATTCTGACTGTTATCCACATTCTGACTGTTATCCACATTCTGACTGTTATCCACATTCTGACTGTTATCCACATTCTGACTGTTATCCACATTCTGACTGTTATCCACATTCTGACTGTGCCCCCATTGTATCTGCTGCATCTACATGTGGTATTAAAATGTGTCTCCTATCTGTTCACTGTGTCCACATTGTGACCAGATATCCTGGTCCCTCCCTGAATGCAAATTATTTGATAGATCTTCTTTCAATATCATATTTATGAATTTATTGTATGACACATTGATGCCATAAGTCAATGATGTCACCTGTGAATTATTTTAGAGGGTGGAAAAATGATTGAAGTGGTTTCACTGTCCAGATCCGTCTATGTACACTTGTAAGATATCAGGACACAATGGGCCCCTGACTACCTCTGGATGTGGTCAGGAAGATCTGATCACAATGTGTGTTTTGATTGTGTCCACATTTGAAGACAGGTGTACACAATCAGGATATGGACAAATACCAGGAAAAAGGAGACATGTTAGAACCAGGTATAAACAGGCCTGTGGAGATTTTCTATGTTCATTGTGAATGTTAAATGTGTGTAATTCAGTTCAATTCGAAATGGATTTCAGACTAAGTTTGAGTGAATATTGCAGAAATCATCCGCCAGTCAGATGCTGCTGTAGAAGGTGCGTTTATACAGTCGTGGACAAAAGTTTTGAGAACGACACAAATATTCATTTTCACAAAGTCTGCTGCTTCAGTGTCTTTAGATATTTTTGTCAAATGTTACTATGGAATACTGAAGTATATTTACAAGCATTTCATAAGTGTCAAAAGCTTTTATAGACAATTACTTGAAGTTGATGCAAAGAGTCAATATTTGCAGTGTTGACAGTTCTTTTTCAAGACCTCTGCAATCCGCCATGGCATGCTGTCAATTAACTTCTGGGCCACATCCTGACTGATGGCAGCCCATTCTTGCATAATCAATGCTTGGAGTTTGTCAGATTTTGTGAGTTTTTGTTTGTCCACCGCCTCTTGAGGATTGACCACAATCTGTGGACTGTGGAAGCGCACTGGAGGCCTGATGCGTGGTGCCGGAACTGGTGGTACCGGGCTGAGAACACGCACCTCAGGGCAAGTGCGGGGAGCAGGAACAGGACGTACTGGACTCTGGAGACGCACTGGAGGCCTGGTGTGTGGTGCCACTATTGGTGGTACCGGGCTGGGGACATGCACCTCAGGGCGAGTGTGGGGAGTAGGCACAGGATACACTGGGCCGTGGAGACGCATTGGAGATCTGGAACGTAGAGCTGGCTCAATGCGTCCTGGCTAGATGCCCATTCTAGCCCGGCAAATTCGAAGAGCTGGAATAGAGCGCACCGGGCTATGAATGCAAACTGGAGACACCGTGCGCATTTCTGCATAACACTGTGCCTGACCAGTCACACGCACCCCACGGTAAGCACGAGGAGTTGGCTCATGTCTCCAACCTGACTCAGCCAATCTCCTCATGTGCCCGACCAAAGAAATGTCTTGGGGCTGCCTCTCGTGCTTGCCTTGTTTGTATTTCTCCTCATAGTATCGCCGTTCCACTTTTGCTGCCTCAATTTCCTCCTTCGGAAGGCGATACTCCCCAGCCTGCGTCCAGGGTCCTGCTCCATCCAGTATCTCCTCCCAGGTCCATTTTTCCATAAAACGCTGTTCCTCCTTTTCACGCTGCTTGGTCCTTTTATGGTGGGTTCTTCTGTCACGGCCGTCGTAAGGAGGAGACCAAGTGGCAGCGTGATAAGCGTACATTCTTCTTTATTTAAAGAACGAACACTAAACAAAACTAACAAACTAACAAAACGAACCGTGAAGCTAATATGGCTAGTGCAGACAGGCAACTAAACATAGAATAAGAACCCACAAAACCAAAAGGGAAAATGGCAACCTAAATATGATCCCCAATCAGGGACAACGATAAACAGCTACCTTTGATTGGGAACCAATTCAGGCCACCATAGACATACATATGCCTAGACTTAGCAACACCTCTAGACGTATAAAAAACACCCTAGACATTACAAAACAAGCATACCCACCCTCGTCACACCCTGACCTAAACAACATTATAAAGAAAACATAGATAACTAAGGTCAGGGCGTGACACAGACCTCCAAATTACTGTTGGTGTAGACGTCTTATGAATTCTGTCAAACCTCTAAATCACAGCTGTTGGTGTAGACTTCTTATGAATTCTGTCAGACCCCAAAATCACAGCTGTTGGTGTAGACGTTTTATGAATTCTGTCAGACCCCAAACACCTAGATCACAGCTGTTGGTGTAGACGTCTTATGAATTCTGTCAGACCCTAAACACCTAGATCACAGCTGTTGGTGTAGACGTCTTATGAATTCCTTCAGACCCCAAAATCACAATAGTTGGTGTAGACGTCTTATGAATTCTGTCAGACCCCCAAATCACAGCTGTTGGTGTAGACGTCTTATGAATTCTGTCAGACCCCCAAATCACAGCTGTTGGTGTAGACGTCATATGAATTCTGTCAGACCCCAAACACCTAGACCACAGCTGTTGGTGTAGACGTCTTATGAATTCTGTCAGACCCCCAAATCACTGTTGATGTAGACGTCTTATGAATTCTGTCAAACCTCAAAAGCACAGCTGTTGTTCTAGACGTCTAATGAATTCTGTCAAACCCCCAAATCACAGCTGTTGTTCTAGACGTCTAATGAATTCTGTCAAACCTCCAAATCACAGCTGTTGGTGTAGACGTCTAATGAATTCTGTCAAACCCCCAAATCACAGCTGTTGTTCTAGACGTCTAATGAATTCTGTCAAACCCCCAAATCACAGCTGTTGGTTTAGACGTCTAATGAATTCGGTCAAACCCCCAAATCACAGCTGTTGATGTAGACGTCTTATGAATTCGGTCAAACCCTCTTGGTTGCTCTTCCCAAAACCAATCATATCTCTAAAGGATCTGACACTTTCTTTTTTGTGCCTAAATTGACACCAAATGTAACTTCCTTTAGCTTAGGATGTGAAGCAATGTTATACATATTCTTGATACCATTTGTCACTGTATTCTTTCTACTGTAAATTGGACAGTGCAGTTAGATTAACAATAATTTAAGCTTTCTGCCAATATCAGATATGTCTATGTCCTGGGAAATGTTCTTGTTACTTACAACCTCATGCTAATCACATTAGCGCACGTTAGCTCAACCGTCCCGCAGGGTGGACAGCGATCCTGTAGATGTTTTAAAAGTATTTTTTTCCGTTGTCAATGCTTTCCATCCTGAGGCCTTATTTGTCAAACTATTTTGATCTCTGGATATGGTCTACACCCACCATTAAGTGGATGTTCTGACTTTGGCAAAATGCTAATTAATTACACAACTTCAAAATGAAGGGGGAACCTTTCAGTTACTCCCTCACATCAACATGGCTAATATTTATTGAGGAAAGAACTAGATATATAATATTACATTCAGTGAAAATGGCCTCTGTGTGTATTTCATTTTGGTTAAGTTCCTTCCGGTCACGCTTAGTCTAAAGGAACCTTAGATGTTTTCCACAAAGTGGTAGAATTATTCACCTGACAAACCCAGAGTTTGTTAAGGCACCATAAGAGTTCTTCTTTACTGACCATAAACAAATGCATTTTTAAGAAGGTCTAGTCCCCTCAAACTCAACTCTGGACCTCTGGTCTAGTCAATGACTTGGGAGTGTGGACCAGGAGGGATAGTCAATGACTTGGGAGTGTGGACCAGGAGGGATAGTCAATGACTTGGGAGTGTGGACCAGGAGGGCTAGTTACTGACTTGGGAGTGTGGACCAGGAGGGCTAGTCAATGACTTGGGAGTGTGGACCAGGAGGGCTAGTGAATGACTTGGGAGTGTGGACCAGGAGGGATAGTTAATGACTTGGGAGTGTGGACCAGGAGGGCTAGTGAATGACTTGGGAGTGTGGACCAGGAGGGATAGTTACTGACTTGGTAGTGTGGACCAGGAGGGATAGTCAATGACTTGGGAGTGTGGACAAGGAGGGCTAGTCAATGACTTGGGAGTGTGGACCAGGAGGGATAGTTAATGACTTGGGAGTGTGGACCAGGAGGGATAGTTAATGACTTGGGAGTGTGGACCAGGAGGGATAGTCAATGACTTGGGAGTGTGGACCAGGAGGGATAGTCAATGACTTGGGAGTGTGGACCAGGAGGGATAGTCAATGACTTGGGAGTGTGGACCAGGAGGGATAGTCAATGACTTGGGAGTGTGGACCAGGAGGGCTAGTCAATGACATGGGAGTGTGGACCAGGAGGGATAGTTAATGACTTGGGAGTGTGGACAAGGAGGGCTAGTTACTGACTTGGGAGTGTGGACCAGGAGGGATAGTTAATGACTTGGGAGTGTGGACAAGGAGGGATAGTTACTGACTTGGGAGTGTGGACAAGGAGGGCTAGTCAATGACTTGGGAGTGTGGACCAGGAGGGATAGTTACTGACTTGGGAGTGTGGACAAGGAGGGCTAGTCAATGACTTGGGAGTGTGGACCAGGAGGGATAGTTAATGACATGTGAGTGTGGACCAGGAGGGCTAGTCAATGACATGGGAGTGTGGACCAGGAGGGATAGTTACTGACTTGGGAGTGTGGACCAGGAGGGATAGTTAATGACTTGGGAGTGTGGACCAGGAGGGATAGTTAATGACTTGGGAGTGTGGACCAGGAGGGATAGTTACTGACTTGGGAGTGTGGACCAGGAGGGATAGTTACTGACTTGGGAGTGTGGACCAGGAGGGCTAGTTACTGACTTGGGAGTGTGGACCAGGAGGGCTAGTTACTGACTTGGGAGTGTGGACCAGGAGGGATAGTTAATGACTTGGGAGTGTGGACCAGGAGGGATAGTCAATGACTTGGGAGTGTGGACCAGGAGGGATAGTCAATGACTTGGGAGTGTGGACCAGGAGGGATAGTCAATGACTTGGGAGTGTGGACCAGGAGGGCTAGTCAATGACATGGGAGTGTGGACCAGGAGGGATAGTTAATGACTTGGGAGTGTGGACAAGGAGGGATAGTTACTGACTTGGGAGTGTGGACCAGGAGGGATAGTCAATGACTTGGGAGTGTGGACCAGGAGGGATAGTCAATGACTTGGGAGTGTGGACCAGGAGGGATAGTCAATGACTTGGGAGTGTGGACCAGGAGGGCTAGTTACTGACTTGGGAGTGTGGACCAGGAGGGCTAGTCAATGACTTGGGAGTGTGGACCAGGAGGGCTAGTGAATGACTTGGGAGTGTGGACCAGGAGGGATAGTTAATGACTTGGGAGTGTGGACCAGGAGGGCTAGTGAATGACTTGGGAGTGTGGACCAGGAGGGATAGTTACTGACTTGGTAGTGTGGACCAGGAGGGATAGTCAATGACTTGGGAGTGTGGACAAGGAGGGCTAGTCAATGACTTGGGAGTGTGGACCAGGAGGGATAGTTAATGACTTGGGAGTGTGGACCAGGAGGGATAGTTAATGACTTGGGAGTGTGGACCAGGAGGGATAGTCAATGACTTGGGAGTGTGGACCAGGAGGGATAGTTAATGACTTGGGAGTGTGGACCAGGAGGGATAGTTACTGACTTGGGAGTGTGGACCAGGAGGGATAGTCAATGTCTTGGGAGTGTGGACCAGGAGGTATAGTCAATGACTTGGGAGTGTGGACCAGGAGGGATAGTCAATGACTTGGGAGTGTGGACCAGGAGGGCTAGTTAATGACTTGGGAGTGTGGACCAGGAGGGATAGTTAATGACTTGGGAGTGTGGACCAGGAGGGATAGTTACTGACTTGGGAGTGTGGACCAGGAGGGATAGTTACTGACTTGGGAGTGTGGACCAGGAGGGCTAGTTACTGACTTGGGAGTGTGGACCAGGAGGGCTAGTTACTGACTTGGGAGTGTGGACCAGGAGGGATAGTTAATGACTTGGGAGTGTGGACCAGGAGGGATAGTCAATGTCTTGGGAGTGTGGACCAGGAGGGATAGTTAATGACTTGGGAGTGTGGACCAGGAGGGATAGTCAATGACTTGGGAGTGTGGACCAGGAGGGCTAGTCAATGACATGGGAGTGTGGACCAGGAGGGATAGTTAATGACTTGGGAGTGTGGACAAGGAGGGCTAGTCAATGACTTGGGAGTGTGGACCAGGAGGGCTAGTCAATGACTTGGGAGTGTGGACCAGGAGGGCTAGTCAATGACTTGGGAGTGTGGACCAGGAGGGCTAGTTACTGACTTGGGAGTGTGGACCAGGAGGGATAGTTAATGACTTGGGAGTGTGGACCAGGAGGGATAGTCAATGACTTGGGAGTGTGGACCAGGAGGGATAGTCAATGACTTGGGAGTGTGGACCAGGAGGGATAGTTACTGACTTGGGAGTGTGGACCAGGAGGGCTAGTCAATGACTTGGGAGTGTGGACCAGGAGGGATAGTTACTGACTTGGGAGTCTGGACCAGGAGGGCTAGTTACTGACTTGGGAGTGTGGACCAGGAGGGATAGTCAATGACTTGGGAGTGTGGACCAGGAGGGATAGTTAATGACTTGGGAGTGTGGACCAGGAGGGATAGTTAATGACTTGGGAGTGTGGACCAGGAGGGATAGTTAATGACTTGGGAGTGTGGACCAGGAGGGATAGTTACTGACTTGGGAGTGTGGACCAGGAGGGCTAGTGAATGACTTGGGAGTGTGGACCAGGAGGGCTAGTCAATGACTTGGGAGTGTGGACCAGGAGGGCTAGTTACTGACTTGGGAGTGTGGACCAGGAGGGATAGTTAATGACTTGGGAGTGTGGACCAGGAGGGATAGTCAATGACTTGGGAGTGTGGACCAGGAGGGATAGTCAATGACTTGGGAGTGTGGACCAGGAGGGATAGTTACTGACTTGGGAGTGTGGACCAGGAGGGCTAGTCAATGACTTGGGAGTGTGGACCAGGAGGGATAGTCAATGACTTGGGAGTGTGGACCAGGAGGGCTAGTTACTGACTTGGGAGTGTGGACCAGGAGGGATAGTCAATGACTTGGGAGTGTGGACCAGGAGGGATAGTTAATGACTTGGGAGTGTGGACCAGGAGGGATAGTTAATGACTTGGGAGTGTGGAACAGGAGGGATAGTTAATGACTTGGGAGTGTGGAACAGGAGGGATAGTCAATGACTTGGGAGTGTGGACCAGGAGGGCTAGTCAATGACTTGGGAGTGTGGACCAGGAGGGCTAGTCAATGACATGGGAGTGTGGACAAGGAGGGCTAGTCAATGACTTGGGAGTGTGGACCAGGAGGTCTAGTTAATGACTTGGGAGTGTGGACCAGGAGGGCTAGTCAATGACTTGGGAGTGTGGACCAGGAGGGCTAGTTAATGACTTGGGAGTGTGGACCAGGAGGGATAGTTAATGACATGGGAGTGTGGACCAGGAGGGTTGGTACCTGACTTGGGAGTGTGGACCAGGAGGGCTAGTCAATGACTTGGGAGTGTGGACCAGGAGGGCTAGTGAATGACTTGGGAGTGTGGACCAGGAGGGATAGTTAATGACTTGGGAGTGTGGACCAGGAGGGTTAGTGAATGACTTGGGAGTGTGGACCAGGAGGGATAGTTACTGACTTGGTAGTGTGGACCAGGAGGGATAGTCAATGACTTGGGAGTGTGGACAAGGAGGGCTAGTCAATGACTTGGGAGTGTGGACCAGGAGGGATAGTTAATGACTTGGGAGTGTGGACCAGGAGGGATAGTTAATGACTTGGGAGTGTGGACCAGGAGGGATAGTCAATGACTTGGGAGTGTGGACCAGGAGGGATAATCAATGACTTGGGAGTGTGGACCAGGAGGGATAGTTAATGACTTGGGAATGTGGACCAGGAGGGATAGTTACTGACTTGGGAGTGTGGACCAGGAGGGATAGTCAATGACTTGGGAGTGTGGACCAGGAGGGATAGTCAATGACTTGGGAGTGTGGACCAGGAGGGATAGTCAATGACTTGGGAGTGTGGACCAGGAGGGCTAGTCAATGACATGGGAGTGTGGACCAGGAGGGCTAGTTACTGACTTGGGAGTGTGGACCAGGAGGGATAGTTAATGACTTGGGAGTGTGGACAAGGAGGGATAGTTACTGACTTGGGAGTAGGGACAAGGAGGGCTAGTCAATGACTTGGGAGTGTGGACCAGGAGGGATAGTTACTGACTTGGGAGTGTGGACAAGGAGGGCTAGTCAATGACTTGGGAGTGTGGACCAGGAGGGATAGTTAATGACATGGGAGTGTGGACCAGGAGGGCTAGTCAATGACATGGGAGTGTGGACCAGGAGGGATAGTTACTGACTTGGGAGTGTGGACCAGGAGGGATAGTTAATGACTTGGGAGTGTGGACCAGGAGGGATAGTTAATGACTTGGGAGTGTGGACCAGGAGGGATAGTTACTGACTTGGGAGTGTGGACCAGGAGGGATAGTTACTGACTTGGGAGTGTGGACCAGGAGGGCTAATTACTGACTTGGGAGTGTGGACCAGGAGGGCTAGTTACTGACTTGGGAGTGTGGACCAGGAGGGATAGTTAATGACTTGGGAGTGTGGACCAGGAGGGATAGTCAATGACTTGGGAGTGTGGACCAGGAGGGATAGTTAATGACTTGGGAGTGTGGACCAGGAGGGATAGTCAATGACTTGGGAGTGTGGACCAGGAGGGCTAGTCAATGACATGGGAGTGTGTACCAGGAGGGATAGTTAATGACTTGGGAGTGTGGACAAGGAGGGCTAGTCAATGACTTGGGAGTGTGGACCAGGAGGGATAGTTACTGACTTGGGAGTGTGGACCAGGAGGGCTAGTGAATGACTTGGGAGTGTGGACCAGGAGGGCTAGTCAATGACTTGGGAGTGTGGACCAGGAGGGCTAGTTACTGACTTGGGAGTGTGGACCAGGAGGGATAGTTAATGACTTGGGAGTGTGGACCAGGAGGAATAGTCAATGACTTGGGAGTGTGGACCAGGAGGGATAGTCAATGACTTGGGAGTGTGGACCAGGAGGGATAGTTACTGACTTGGGAGTGTGGACCAGGAGGGCTAGTCAATGACTTGGGAGTGTGGACCAGGAGGGATAGTTACTGACTTGGGAGTGTGGACCAGGAGGGCTAGTTACTGACTTGGGAGTGTGGACCAGGAGGGATAGTCAAGGACTTGGGAGTGTGGACCAGGAGGGATAGTTAATGACTTGGGAGTGTGGACCAGGAGGGATAGTTAATGACTTCGGAGTGTGGACCAGGAGGGATAGTTAATGACTTGGGAGTGTGGACCAGGAGGGATAGTCAATGACTTGGGAGTGTGGACCAGGAGGGCTAGTCAATGACTTGGGAGTGTGGACCAGGAGGGCTAGTTACTGACTTGGGAGTGTGGACCAGGAGGGATAGTTAATGACTTGGGAGTGTGGACCAGGAGGGCTAGTCAATGACATGGGAGTGTGGACAAGGAGGGCTAGTCAATGATTTGGGATTGTGGACCAGGAGGTCTAGTTAATGACTTGGGAGTGTGGACCAGGAGGGCTAGTCAATGACTTGGGAGTGTGGACCAGGAGGGCTAGTTAATGACTTGGGAGTGTGGACCAGGAGGGCTAGTTAATGACTTTGGAGTGTGGACCAGGAGGGCTAGTTACTGACTTGGGAGTGTGGACCAGGAGGGATAGTTAATGACTTGGGAGTGTGGACCAGGAGGGATAGTTAATGACATGGGAGTGTGGACCAGGAGGGTTGGTACCTGACTTGGGAGTGTGGACCAGGAGGGATAGTTAATGACT
Organism: Salvelinus namaycush; assembly: GCF_016432855.1. Lineage (NCBI taxonomy): Eukaryota > Metazoa > Chordata > Actinopteri > Salmoniformes > Salmonidae > Salvelinus > Salvelinus namaycush. The sequence goes on from NW_024058544.1 coordinate 51,799, forward strand.
TGGGATTGTGGACCAGGAGGGCTAGTCAATGACTTGGGAGTGTGGACCAGGAGGGATAGTTACTGATTTGGGAGTTTGGAACTCACCTTCACAGTGTCCTCTAATCCTTCTTCACATCAGCTCATCTTTCATTGTCTACAGAAAAACAACAGCTCATCTGCCCTTATGTCTCCACAGAAAAACATCAACTCAACTGTCTTTGTCTCTACAGAAACACATCAGCTCATCTGTCTTTATGTCTCTACAGAAACACATCAGCTCAACTGTCTTTATGTCTCTACAGAAACACATCAGCTCATCTGTCTTCATGTCTCTACAGAAACACATCAGCTCATCTGTCTTCATGTCTCTACAGAAACACATCAGCTCATCTGTCTTTATGTCTCTACAGAAACACATCAGCTCAACTGTCTTTGTCTCTACAGAAACACATCAGCTCATCTGTTTTCATGTCTCTACAGAAACACATCAGCTCATCTGTCTTTATGTCTCTACAGAAACACATCAGCTCATCTGTCTTTGTATCTACAGAAACACATCAGCTCAACGGTCTTTATGTCTCTACAGAAACACATCAGCTCAACTGTCTTTATGTCTCTACAGAAACACATCAGCTCATCTGTCTTTGTATCTACAGAAACACATCAGCTCAACTGTCTTTATGTCTCCACAGAAACACATAGGCTCATCTGTCTTTGTCTCTACAGAAACACATCAGCTCAACTGTCTTTATGTCTCTACAGAAACACATAGGCTCATCTGTCTTCAATTGTCCTCTACAGAACACAT